>NW_018127938.1:619014-638279 GCF_001952655.1 Monopterus albus
CTGGCTCTGAAGTAAGAATCACATTATTTCACCTAAATTTATGGCTGAGAGAAACAGCAGCTGCACAGTTAATGTACAAGTTGCCTTAAGTTTCTGTAAACTGACTTTCCTTAAAGCGTCTTAAACCTACAGCATGTAACTTAAGGCAGCACTAGCATGAAACTCCAAATCAATCTACTCTGCTCCGCCCAGCGCTCCCTCTCCCTGCTCCACTATGATCTGCTATGCTCCACCGCACTCTGTCCAGCAATCCAAATATTTGTTGTTATGAAATTTCCATAAATGCGAATGCAACAAAACTTACTGATCAAGCAGAAATAACTGAAACTCTCTGGTTGGTTAGAGAGGCCAACCGTACTCAAAACATTTTTGGAGGTAATATCTCTGCACTGCTGCCAGTGCTGTTCAATGAGTCTGGGTCACTTCAGCAGCACCTCTCCATGTTAAGACAAGTTTTGGAGCAGGTTTCTACCAAAAAACAATTTAAAAAGTTACATATACTTTAGCTCTAACTTGCAAATATGATTGATCTGTAGGTGGATGCTGGCTAAACAAAGAGTCCTGGCAATTATTTTAGTTGAGGTGCACAGGAATGCATCGTTTCATTTATTTATATTAGAGTGGAGGTTTCATAGAAAGAACACACCTGGAATGAAACCTGGAATGGTAGCGATATAGTACTTGTGGTGAGTCTTTTATATTGAGATTGAGTTTGAGTGTAATTTTGCAGGGACCGGTTGGTTTTCCTGGACTCAGGGGAATGAAGGGTTACCTAGGGCCAGATGGTCCTCCGGGCCCGACTGGCTTACCCGGACTGCCAGGCAAACAAGGACGACAGGTAATCGATAACATTGTCATATAGACAGCGTTGTATTGCATGTCTGAACATATAGCATACAGTGTTAAAGGCATTCCAATGAATTTCTTTTTAGCCACTAGATGGTCTAGTGACACTCAAAATCTCACACCATATGCTGCTCTTTGTCACTCGTTTCCTTCCAGCCCTGTTTCCTAAAGCCGCACTGTCAAGTGGTCACCCAGATAATTTAGCAATTTAATATGACACAAAACATGAATGTTTAAAAATCTCAAATTACTCCCAAATTAAAATCATAATTCAATGCAAAGGTAAACTCATGACCATTCTAGGTCGCTACTGTTACCAAAACACCATATCGCATTCAGAAGAACGCCACATCTGAATCAAATCTGAGTTTTGTGGCTGATTTTATTTAGAATTGATTGAACAGAATTGATTTACATTTAGAATTCTGACCCTGACCATGGGGATAACATACACACAAGAGCTTTGCTCAAAACATTCTTGATAAACACCATAAATATAGGTCATAGAAGGAGCTGAATTTTTAGGACATGTCCTTTACTGTACTTAGAGCTAATTCTTTGTAGCAGGATTTCAGCCTATATTGGAATGATTTAAGAAGCCTTGTCTTTTATCCCACTCATTCAGCAAGCACATAGGATATATGTGGTTTTACCCGAGAATGGCTCAGGAGGCAGCATATAGACCTTACCACCCATTCACCCATTATACTCACATGTGCACTTTGCTCCTTTAGCGTAGAAATGCTTTTAGTACTTTCCTTGAACTGTAACCATCCGTTTTTTGAGACTGAGACATGCGGCTGAGATTGGATCGATTGATTAAAAGCCTTGTTTGTTTTGACTGGCTTCTTCTGGTTATGCCTTTGGTTTTATTTGAGCCAGAGTGAGATTTTATGCATGAAAGTTTTTCAGCCACGCTTTAGAAAGCCAAGTCCTTTCTGTCTGGCTTTCAATTACATAATATTGCTGTGTAAGTCTAATTCTGCCCACTGTTTCTTACTAAGATTGAAAATAAAATGGGTTTTCACTAGCAGAGTGGGTCAAACAGCTCAAAATCACACAAAATACTTTGTATAATGTCAAGAAATATCCCAGTTGAAAATTTAAAAATTGCTTATATTTACTCACAGAGGCCAGTTTTTGTATGTGAAATGTTTTTTTTTAGATTTCTTGAGCAGTCTGCTTCAGCCTTTATTCCGTAAAAAGCCCCTAGGGCAGGTGAGGTTGACAGGAAACTTTGTTTTCAGTTTCACATCACCTGATTCCAGTGGGAAAGATACTGTAATGTGGTTAATTTTCGCCACTGCTGGCAGTTTGCAGAGTCTCTGCAAGGCAGTTCTCATCCTCTTTGTCCCTGTTAGTCATTATTTTTATAATGTTTTTATTCATTGTTTTCTTTATTATCTACTGAAAAGGGCAAGAATAGTAAAACAGAACACTGCCCTTCACCTGGGAAACCTGGAAAAGCCCCAGCAAGTTAGAATGGGGATTGAATTGTTCATCTGGATTGGATGTACACATGTATACATTTTTTGTGATCTTAATGTATGTGAAATGCAAGACAAAGAAACACAGTATTATATGTCATACCTCTTAAAATGACCTCCCTCTGCCCCTCATTCATTTTACATTTAAGGGTCCCTATTTTGTGTGTTCAAATGTCTCTGTCCCCTTAATTATTCATTGCTGTCCCCCCTTAACAACACCCTTGCCTCTGTATTTGAGAGCTCATGTAAGAAAGAGGTTTGGATCAGTATTAAATCTGAGCGACCTTATTAAGATAATAGACAGTTGGGTTTTCTTATACAAGTGCTCCCCACCCCTACAGCAGTGTTATTCCAACCTGGTTCCTGACTTATCTGCTCTCCTCACAACAATAGTGGAACAGAAGCCATATCTGTGGCAACAACCTAATCAGTCTGTTATTCCACTATCAGCCACTCCCCCCATCTCACAGCGCTGCTGATGGAACAGGAATGTGGTGTGGTCTATGCTGGTAGAAAGCAACCCAGTGACAGGCAATGACCTTTACACTGTAGGAGCACGCTGTTTGGAAATATTATACCAGGAGTGGCAGGCAGACTTCAGCACTGCAGTTTACAGCTATGACTAATTAACAAGTTTAGAAATGTTGATGTTGAAAATGTGTTATAAGGAAGAAGTTATTTCTGTATATTTTTGTGGGGTCTCAAGGATGCAAATTTAGTTTACAACAAGCTTCACGGTGTACCAGTTTGCTTCTGTCTGTTGGGCCACAGTCCATTAAGCAAATTTTTTATATATTTCAAAGTAGACAAAAAACACAATCATATACTCATACTCTTGACTTAAGATTTAAATTGACTAGATTTTATTGACACCAACTCTAATGCATATTCAGGGTCAGAGAGGCTTGGTGGGACAAGAGGGACCCGCTGGACGTCCAGGTCCCAGGGGAGAGGTTGGACGTCCTGGACCACCTGGAGAGAGAGGGCCATCTGGTCAGAAGGTGAAAGCAACACCTGATCCTAAAGTGTTGCAGTGTGTCTTGAACAAAAACACATCTGGTAACAAAACATTTTCCTAAGTTGTGCTAACAGTTTTATTTCTTGGCTCAGGGAGAGTCTGGACTTCCAGGGGACAGGGGAACCCTGGGAATCAAAGGTATGCAGGGGGCTACAGGTGACCAGGGCAGGAAAGGTGACCCAGGGCCCAAAGGACAACCAGTAAGCATATACAGACATTTGTGATTTAAAACAAACGTCTATCTTAAAGCTACAGTATGTAACTTGAGGGAGCACTAGCATGAAACCCCAAACCAATCCATTCTGCTCCACCCAGCGATCCCTCACCCTGCTCCACTATACTGTACTGTGATCTCCCATGCTCTGCCCAGCTCTTCAGATATGTGTTGTTATGAAATTAGATTAAATGAGAATGCAACAAAGCTTACTAATTAAACAGAAATAATTGAAAATATCAGATTGGTGAGAGAGATCAGTCCTATTCAAAAGCTTTTAGAAGCTGCACTGCTGCCAGTGCTGTTTAATGAGTCTGGGCCACAGGAGGTTTTGACAGTACCTCTCCACATTAGAACAGGTTTTGGACCAGATTTATACAACAATAATATTTGAAAAAAGTTACATACTATACCTTTAAAATAGCACAAGAGTGTTTAGCCTGGAATAACTGTGAAACATTAATAGTCTTGTGGACATTGGTACAGGGTTATTTTATAAGAAGATTAGCACATGTTTGAGATTTACATGTGTTAGTCTCATTCACATATACAGAATCGACTACTATAAGCTGTGCTTCAACTTCAAACATGAATTAAGTAAATAAAACAATTAAGTATGAATGGAGTATTCAAATCAACTTTCATTATTCCAACAAATTAGTGTTTAAAGATATAGGAATATATAAATGATGTGAAAAATCCTCTGTTTAATGCCAGTAAATAATGAAAAATTTTTCTGTTTTTAACTTTTATTCTATTTAATTGCAATGTTTTATCCTCAGATTTGTTCCTTGTTCTTTAATGGTTGATCAAATGTTACCTTTCACACAAAATATAACAGTGCATGTCACTACACAGATCTTACAAAATTGAAATCATCTCTAGGAATGTGGGGCTTTTATAAGCTTCCGTGCTTTTTGTAAGACTTCTCTAAATATAGCTTCAGGGCTTCGGTAGCCAATCTGTGGTGAGGTTAGAAATGTGTGTGTCTTACACTTTTTCACCCTGAGTGGTGTAACAAATTATCCGGGCGAGACCAGGAATGGAAACATTCCTCCTGGCAAGGCCAAGTTATGTATGCGCCTCACATGCCAGAGACCTGAAAAAGACGTGCTCTACTTTACTTGTGTAACTCATGAAAAAGAATAAAAAAGAAGCAACATTCAATCCTTCCCTCTGATACTTATCTCCATTGATGCTTGTGAAACAGAGAACAGACTCAGGCCTTTGGGTCAGATCTCTTTCCATTTATCAGTCAGTAGCATTTCAGCCAAAGTATACGCACAGTGTCTGCTACCCTGGATGACAGACAGTGCTCAGACACAGAGTAAGGTACAGACACCTGACACTACAATGGTTTGTTCAGGGGTGTGTGTGAGTGTAGTTAGACATAAAGCCTTGTGTGGGTGCCCCAGTCCTTTTGTAATGGTCACTGTGTATCATCTGTGTGTAGAGCACCTGTGTGGATAAAAAATGGGAGGAAAAAAGTCATACACTGACAAGTTGCATACCCTTTTTGATGTGTTTGTCAAACACATACTAAATGTCCCAACGTTGGTGTGTAAAAGACAAGGCTCCTCCATTGCTATGATGTGAATGTCTTGTCTGTTTGTAGGGGGAGTCTGGAAATCTGGGGATGACTGGTTTGCAGGGCTTTCCAGGGCCAAAGGTAAATCAACTAAGTAGCTATCAAACATTTAACCAGCCACTGGGACACTGAGCAGAAAGGAAAAAACTGAACATCAAATGAGAAAATAATGTATTGTACCTGTATAATGATGCATACCAAATGATGGCACCTCATTTTTCTTCAAACAGGGACCAGATGGAGATTTGGGATTGAGAGGCTTCCCTGGCCCAAAAGGCCCTGTGGGTACTTTGGTAAGTTTAATAAAAATGAAACAGTAGGCACACTATAGTATAGCTAGTGATAGAATAATGGAACACAAGGCCAAAATAACAAGAGTTCACTTCAGCCCAGTTGTGTAACCAAGTATTTATGAAGATATAAGTAAAATGTAGAGTACATGCACCTTTAATTGTAATTACCACAGGAGTTGGAGTTCTAATGGACATATGTGGCCTATAATGTAGCCACCTTCTCAGCAGCCTGATTGTTAAGAAGGTGTAAATTGAGACAGACATGTTTGTTCACTTTCAATCCTAATGTTGTTTCAGGGATTCACTGGACCTGTAGGCCCTGAAGGATCGATGGGCCCAGTGGGAAAACCTGTATGTTTATCTCTGTGTGTGTGTGTGTGTGTGTGTGTGTGTGTGTGCGCTGGTATTATTCCTGTTGTTTACATAGTCCCATTGTGGAGATTCATCTTCCTTTTGGAACAAAAAACCAAGTTCCTAATATGTAAATAGTTAAGTTTTAGAGTGATGACTTGGTGTAAGGTTGGGGTAGTTCTCCAGGAAATGAATGTCAGTCAATGTGATGCCCTCTCTGCTTTTATAAAATCAGCCATGTGCTAATTCATAAAATTCAAGAGTGGGATGCGATGCCATATTTTTCCATGTTGTTATTTTTATTGTCCACAGGGACTAAGGGGTCCAAAAGGAAGCAATGGTGAAATGGTAAGGTCTGATTCCAACTTGTAATCGAAAACTGAAAGGTCTTCAAGATGATATAATGATTTACAGCATGTATGATTTCATGCTGATATACCATGTGATTATACAATATACTTTACTGAGGGGTCAAATTTGTGGTTTCCTCACTGGCAAAGCATTGATTTTGGTAGTTAAAAAGACCTACTGTGAATGATGAAGGCTGTTTAAAAATGCATGAATGCTACAGTGGCTGAGGTTAAGTGATAGTTTGATCTTGAGTGTAAGTGACAGCAAATAGCTATGGCTGAGTCATAGCAGCTGTTACAGCGGAGCTCTCATGGAGCTCGCTGTGAGGCCTTTACAGGACTCTCTGACCCTCTGATGTAAACAGTTTTAAGGAAATGCCTTGTCAAAATGTTAGCATGGCATCCACAGTGCAATCTGCAGATTAACTTCATTACACACTGTCCCAGTTTGTCATGTAATCTACAGTAAGGTTCTCATTTCAGCCTTAATCCCCCTTCAATTTACACTACCACACACACAGACTGAGTACACAGTAAGACCTTCACTTATCCTGTTTTCAGACACTGATTATTTTAAATATGTGCATACCCTCACATTTCTATGGATATGAACTACCTGAAACTCCACCAGTGGACATAAAGAAAACCAGCTGTCCCTGGTAGAGCAGTGTTAGGTCTCTGGTCAGCCAGATGGAGCCGTAGGTGACCGCATACAATATGATACACAGCAAGAATCCCACAGAGAGAGGTGAAGGAAGGAATAAATGAGTCATTCCCAGTCTGCTGACTGTGATACAGCATTTTAATGATCAAAAACACATTAATTTTTAAAGCTTATAATATTGTAATCATGTGGGAGTATTTATATTGGCTGCTACTGCGAAGTATTGAGAGTCACAGAGGTCAAAAAGGTCAAAAAGAAAACATCATTTCCATGTCATTTTACCCATTTTTAAACAGATTTTGTTTGTCTCACATTTTCAGGGGCCTCAAGGGCCACAGGGAAGTCCAGGACCCAGAGTAAGTTTGGACCTTATTATCACATTTCAGCACTATATTGCTCATACTGTATACATTTTACAGTAAAGTTCTGCAAGATTTTGAATTATGAAGCATAATGGATGAGCTTGCTTTTAATTTGGTCAGTCCATGCAGAACTTTTAGTTTTGGGCCAGTACATTACTGTGTTGTACCATTCATTTTTGATTAATGAAATGCTGTCCATGAATCTACATACACTCAGAAGCCCACAATGACAAAGTGAGAACATGTTTTAGAACATGGTTTCAAATCCTTAATATCTGGATTTGGACGGTGTATCCCATTCTTCCTGACAGATGCTCCCAAGCTCTGTCAGATTGGATGGGAAGCATGTGTCTCTCCACAGACGTCCTATGGAGTTTAAGTCTGGGTTACTCAAGGACAGTCAGAGATTTGTCCCGATACCATTCCAGTGTTGTCTTGGCTGTCCCTTCACTCCCAGGTTTTCTTCTTTGTATTTGGCTGTGCAGTGCGCTGACCTGTTTCCCTGTCTCTGCTGCTGAGAAGCCCCTCATAGCACGATGCTGTCAACACCATGCTTCACTGTAGGGATGGTATTATCCAGGTGATGAGCAATGTCTGGTGTTTGCCAGACATCTTGTTCTGAGTCCTGGTGGTTCCAGACTTCTTTCAGTTCACAATTATCAAGTCCACTGTCTTCTTGGAAACTCTGAGCTTTAGAAATGGTTTTATAACCTTGCCTCAAGCTATAACTCACTTCAATTTATCACAGAGGTCTACAGAGTTCCTTAGATTTCATGGCTTGCTTTTTGTCCTGACATGCAGTGTGAACTGTGGGACCTTATATACACAGATGTGTACCTTTTTAAACTATATCCAGTAAACTCAGGTTGCCACAGGTGAATATTAATAAGGTTCTAGAAACATCTCAAGGATAAAGCAAACACAATGCACCTGACCACAGTTTGGAGTGGGTCAACAAAGGCTCTGAATACTTTTAGAAATGAGAGGTTTTAGATGTTGATTTTTGAGAAATTTCTAGAAAAAAGAAAAATTTTTCATGTAATTTTAGGTCATTGAGTTTGGCTTTATGGGCAAAATAGCAATTTAATTCATTCAAAATGAATGTTTTCATTTCATTTCATTCTGTGTGAAGCCACTGTATACACAGGCAGAAAATACTGTGACTACAAGACTACTCCTGTCTAAGTTGACCTGGTCAGCACAGACAAGGCAGTCTAGACACTGTTGCTTCAGACAGATGTGACCGACCACAACCACAATGAGATATTTTACACTGTGTCATTCCATTTTTATTTTTGTTTCTTCCCACCTTAGGGACCCCCTGGTGCTCCAGGTCCAACAGTAAGTGTTTTATGCCCCTCGTGTAGACATACAGGATAATCTGTCCTGTATTGTGCTTGATGTAAAAGACAGAAGATTTGCATCACTGAGTTAGGAAAAAAATGTCCAGCTCTTAGGTAATAACTTTTTAAGTATATTTTAATAAACCTTCTACTTCCTTCCTTTTCTGTATCTTTGTTTAATTCTGTCTGGAGAGTAATCCTGTTACAGCTGTACTGAAAGCAGAGCTATGTGCCTGTACAAGCTGCAGTAGACCTAAGAGAAAAGGCAGAAGTTATAGAATCCATCTCTCTGTCAGCAGAGCTAAGCGAGGATGTGATAGAATCACGGCAGCCTTTTTTATGTGCTCAACTACAGATGTGCTAACAAATCATCTGTCTGTGACAAGACAAAAGAATCTTTGTAATTTTGTTCAGTAACACCAACAGGGAGCTCCATGATTAGCCTCTTTTGGTGCTGTGATAGGAATCCTCCTCACATCTGTTATGTGTTGTAACTTCTGGATAAGGTGTAGCTTTTTGCTATCAGAATGACCTTTTCTTGTTTAAACTATTCTAAGAAACCAGGAAAACAACTGTATCGGATGGCTTTTTTTTATTTACACACATCATGGGATGACTGTGGCATTTATGCTGAGTGGAATGTGTTTTCTTTTCCTCTACTGAAATCAAGAATGTGCTGGTTTATTGGTGCAAGAGTTACCTAACTTGTTTTCTTTGGTGTTAACGAATATTTTGATTAAATTCAAGTTTTTCTGTAAAACTGGATGTGTATTGAAATTGCCATGCTTTCTATTACAAGTGAACAAATGGATTAAAATCTTTAAGTTTAATAATGTTTTATTAAACTTAATATCCCGAATCCACAGAGGCTGATATATGATCACTCAGCAGTCTACAGTCTATCAGACTCAAATGCTGCCCTGAGGACAGAGGTGAGGCACTTAAGACACTCAGTTCGTCTACTGTAAGGGCCACATGGGTGGAGTGTTGCATGTATGGCAAACAAGTTGGAATATGACTAGATGACAAATTTTTATTTAATATATTATTTTAGAGTTTGACAGTGTTGTCTTTCTCATTCTGAACCAGAGTTTCCAGAACACAGAGGTGAGCCTGCTAGACCAGAATACGAAGATACTCCAGACTCTGCGTTACCTAAGCAGTGTGATTAAAAGTATCAAACAGCCTCTGGGTACGAGGGAAAACCCAGCTCGAGTCTGTAAGGACATGTTGGACTGTCAACACCCGCTCAAAGATGGTGAGAGTTTAATCTGCCTGGATGTGATTTTTTTATTTTTTTATTTTTTTGCACGACTTTTGTCACATATAAAGGTGCGCTTATACCTTGTATAAAAAACCTGTCTTGCTCTATCTCTGTCCTCTCTTTGAATTGGGGACTTTCAGGTTGGTTCTGGATTGATCCAAACCTGGGCTGTACTTCTGATGCCTTCAAAGTCTTCTGTAACTTTACTGCAGGGGGACAGACCTGTTTGCACCCACTGGCCTCTAATAAGGTAACCCAAAGAAACCGTGAGATACCAGTGGGAACAGTACAGTAATTGTTGGGACATTCACTATTTCTTCCATGTCCGCTGATTCTATGAACCTTTCCACATCATCTTGCCTCTGTTTTCTTAAATGCAGGAGATGCTGTAAGAGGTTATATCAGTTTTTCAAACATTTGAAATTCTTGTGTTGTGGTTATGATAACATACTGGCACAACTTTTTGTACTTTTACACACAGATGCGGTATTTCCTCCATTTACTGAGCACTGAGGCCAGCCATGTCATCACACTCCACTGCCTGAATGAACCAGCTTACAGCCCAGCGGACAGTTCCGGCTCCGCCGAATCCATGCACAGTGAAACTACCAAGCTTCGGTTTTGTGGCTGGAACAAACAGATGTTTGAAAAAGACACACTACTTGAACCGCACGTGCTACAAGATGAGTGCAAGGTAACGGGAAGGACAGAGAAGTGATAAAACAAATTCTTATAATTTTTTTTACCTACAGGCTTTCAGTAGCTATTACTTCAGTTATCTCAGCCTTTTGTTCAAGATACTGACCAGTCTTAATGACTATTGGATGTGACTATGACTTTCTTCTTTTTTTTTTAAATTATAAGAGGTGTTATAGATATTTGATTTATATTCTATTCTACAGTGCCTTGCGAAAGTATTCGGCCCCCTTGAACTTTGCGACCTTTTGCCACATTTCAGGCTTCAAACATAAAGATATAAAACTGTAATTTTTTGTGAAGAATCAACAACAAGTGGGACACAATCATGAAGTGGAACGAAATTTATTGGATATTTCAAACTTTTTTAACAAATAAAAAACTGAATAATTGGGCGTGCAAAATTATTCAGCCCCTTTACTTTCAGTGCAGCAAACTCTCTCCAGAAGTTCAGTGAGGATCTCTGAATGATCCAATGTTGACCTAAATGACTAATGATGATAAATAGAATCCACCTGTGTGTAATCAAGTCTCCGTATAAATGCACCTGCACTGTGATAGTCTCAGAGGTCCGTTTAAAGTGCAGAGAGCATCATGAAGAACAAGGAACACACCAGGCAGGTCCGAGATACTGTTGTGGAGAAGTTTAAAGCCGGATTTGGATACAAAAAGATTTCCCAAGCTTTAAACATCCCAAGGAGCACTGTGCAAGTGATAATATTGAAATGGAAGGAGTATCAGACCACTGCAAATCTACCAAGACCTGGCCGTCCCTCTAAACTTTCAGCTCATACAAGGAGAAGACTGATCAGAGATGCAGCCAAGAGGCCCATGATCACTCTGGATGAACTGCAGAGATCTACAGCTGAGGTGGGAGACTCTGTCCATAGGACAACAGTCAGTCGTATACTGCACAAATCTGGCCTTTATGGAAGAGTGGCAAGAAGAAAGCCATTTCTTAAAGATATCCATAAAAAGTGTCGTTTAAAGTTTGCCACAAGCCACCTGGGAGACACACCAAACATGTGGAAGAAGGTGCTCTGGTCAGATGAAACCAAAATCGAACTTTTTGGCAACAATGCAAAACGTTATGTTTGGCGTAAAAGCAACACAGCTCATCACCCTGAACACACCATCCCCACTGTCAAACATGGTGGTGGCAGCATCATGGTTTGGGCCTGCTTTTCTTCAGCAGGGACAGGGAAGGTGGTTAAAATTGATGGGAAGATGGATGGAGCCAAATACAGGACCATTCTGGAAGGAAACCTGGTGGAGTCTGCAAAAGACCTGAGACTGGGACGGAGATTTGTCTTCCAACAAGGCAATGATCCAAAACATAAAGCAAAATCTACATTGGAATGGTTCACAAATAAACATATCCAGGTGTTAGAATGGCCAAGTCAAAGTCCAGACCTGAATCCAATCGAGAATCTGTGGACAGAACTGAAAACTGCTGTTCACAAATGCTCTCCATCCAACCTCACTGAGCTCGAGCTGTTTTGCAAGGCGGAATGGGCAAAAATTTCAGTCTCTTGATGTGCAAAACTGATAGAGACATACCCCAAGTGACTTACAGCTGTAATCGCAGCAAAAGGTGGCGCTACAAAGTATTAACTTAAGGGGGCTGAATAATTTTGCACGGCCAATTTTTCAGTTTTTTATTTGTTAGAAAAGTTTGAAATATCCAATAAATTTCGTTCCACTTCATGATTGTGTCCCACTTGTTGTTGATTCTTCACAAAAAATTACAGTTTTATATCTTTATGTTTGAAGCCTGAAATGTGGCAAAAGGTCGCAAAGTTCAAGGGGGCCGAATACTTTCGCAAGGCACTGTACATGCATTAATTAATTTGTCCCATGATTCCTGGTTTGGACAGAGCAGATTTACAAATAGTTCTCCCATATAGACTTGTTATGCTCAAGGAATTCAATGCACATGTTAGACGATATTACCAGGGCCGGTCAGCCGTACTCAGGACAAAATGGAGGACTCAAACAGCAGGACTCAGAATCCAAGTTGAAAATAAGATTTATTAGATAAACCCAACTAGGTTAGGCAATGGACTGACTGCAGGTAGGAGGAATTAGTTCACCACTCAGTCAGACAAGGTTGGGTCTGGTCGGTCAGGCAAGTGCTTGGTGGAAGAGCAGGGCGCAGGCTGGTGCTGGGAGGACGAGGTTGTCAGAACTAAACTGTTGGTTACTGATGGAGAGGATGGCAACTGGGGTATCTGGCTGTAGTGAGGCTGACAGGAGGGTCTGGGGTGATGATGAAGAAACTGGCCTGGAGTGCAGCCAATCGGTGGCTCACTGGAGATCGGAGAGAAGTGTGGAAGATGAGGTCGGCGGGCAGGGTTGCTGTGGCTAGGTGCGGTCCTTAAAGGGGCAGACAGACAAAAGGCTGTGGAGGTCCAGTGACAGCCTGGAAGCTGTCTATAGAGACGAGGTCCCAGCAGGAGAATGGCAAGGCCACAGATCCGGTGGTGAGGAAACTGTCTGGAGAGTGGAGCAGGCACAAGCCACCCAGCAACAAGGGATCAGTTTGGTGATCAGAGCTGGAGTAGGACTGGGAGCAACTCCCACAGCAACAGGGAATGGGCAGGTGAGTAGAACTGGTGTAAAACTGGAGCCAACTTATTCAGCGACGGGGAAAAGGCAGGTTAGTAGAGCTTGTGTGGGACTGGAGACAACTCAGAAAAGGGCAGGAACAAACAAGTGAGCAGGACAACAAACTTGTCAGCACGTATGAGGGAAATAGACACAATTGATAGGAGCAAGAAGGTTGGCCACTGAATTGTCTAGTAAAGCACAGGACAGACTGATGACCAGCGTACGCCAGCGTTCAGGTTAGGTAGAGGTTGACTTAATCAGCTGATTGAAGGCAGCCGTGCAGCTCGTCTCCCGGTACACCTTGCCTCTCGCTCTCCCTGCCTGCTTGGGAAGTAGAGGGAGTACAGGTAGTGGACCTAACAGATACAGTATATATCATCAGTTTTTTGCCTTGGATAACAGTAAATGTTGTACTTCTGTATGTCCAAGCAAGCTCTGCGATATTTTGTGCATTTGGAATCATTTGACTTTTTTTTCTTCCTTCTTCTTTTAGATCCAAGATGGCAGCTGGCACCAGTCACGTTTCTTCTTCCATACTCAGGACAGTCGTCAGCTACCTATTGTAGACATACAGGAATTTCCCACATCACAGCCCAACAGTCAACGATATATAGAAGTCAGCCCAGTCTGCTTCCACTGACACCATCACTGACTTATAACCTACTTACATAAACTACTTAAATGTAACGGTGTTTAAGAATGGCTACCTACCAAAGAAAGATTTGAACACCAAGCGGGAGCAAGTGTCCATGGGTGTTTGTTGTGTATGCTGGAGAGCGTTGAAGAGACTTTGGGAAAGCAACAAATGCCCAGTGTCCAATCAAAGGCAGACCTATATTGAGGATCTCTGTTGAATATCCAGGCCAAAGGAGAACTTCTGAAATTGATCAAATAAATGTGTAAAATATGTTTCATTTTCACTCAAAGTGTGCTTAGATCGGCTGCATATGGACTGATAATTAGTCCCTGATCACAGGGAAGTGCCTCACTAAGCAGCACCCTATCCAAACCCCAAAACTCACACATCCCCCTGCCCCTCCACCCCCGAACGCACCCCAACCACTCTACATGGGGGCCTAACCCAAAGGAGCATGCCAGGCCTCTACATAGGAGCACTGTCTAACTAAAGGTTTATATGAGTGCAATAGCATGTAGATAATGTCTGACTGCTTTAAATATTTCATTTTCCGAATCAGCCGCTCTATTTTACTTTGGCATTTTTGTCTTTGGCCCTGACCAGCCAGACCTGTTTGTCTTGTCAAATGGTGCTCTACCTCTGCCTGCTTATTTGCTTCCTAGAATAGTGTCAAGTTAATCATGTTTGCTTTTGTGTTGTATGTACCGGTTACATCAAGATTTTCTATGTTGTATAAGGACTTAATTTGGTCAGTTTTAATTTATGAAACATTTTTGATACACTACATATTTTTGTAGCTTTTCCTTGTTATTTGGTAGGTTCTTCAGGGGACACCTATCACTGGTGCTGCAACAAAGAATGAGTCATCAATGAGTTTTTACATTTCCTGTGTATATATTGACAGCATACTGTATGTTTATTTATAACCTTTTTGGGTTTTTGTTTTTGTCCACATTGCTGTACCACAGTAAGTTATACTCTCAGAGAACTGTATGGTCAGCCACAACTCAGTCTAAAAAAGTATTTATGTTTAAAAGGTGCGTTTGTGTGTTCACGCCTGTGACTGTCATTTCACTTTATTCAGTGCTGGTTCATGGACTGGCAGCTACAGTAAGCCAGAGTCAAAATACACAGAAAACACAGTCATTTCATATTCTTAAGTTATATTACGTTGAGCAGTGTGTAATTATATAAAGTCTCTGGAGCATAAAGTTGACTGCAAATGTGTAAATAATAAATTGACAAATAAATTGAACATTTTATCCACAAATGGTTCTTTACTTTTTTGAAGTCATACTGTAAGTTATAATGAAATTGCAGCAGGATTTGATTTATGACTATATATAATGTATCTGGCCACATATTCTAAATCAAGGAAAAATGTCTTCTTTTGGTAGGCTACTCTGCAAAATAAGCATAGTGAGGTTAATATGGTGTGAAATGTGTGTAAAGTGGAAAAGGATATATTTTCTAGATCGGAAAGGCTGGTACCACTCGCAGGTTTTCTTTTTAAACTGCAATATTATGGACTCAGTAACTCACAGTGAGAAACAACTGATTGAATATGGTGCATTCACATGGTGAACAAATGGACACACACTAAAGAAACAAGTGGCAATGTAGCTCTATTGACCCACACTGTATGTCAGTTTCAGCATTGCCTCAAACAGCAACAAGGATTGCAGTGCTGAACTGATTAGTTGATTGACAGAAGTGTTATTGCCCAGAATTTTGGTACTTGATCAATCACTGAAGTCATTTTCTAAGCAAAAATGCCCCACGCCCAAAAGACAATCTCTCAAGGGTAAATATTTGCTAGTTTATCTTTTTTTTATTTCAATAAACTCAACACATTTGGGTTTTTGACTGTTGGTCAAATAACAAAAACAAATTGGGTGGTGATGAAGAGCCTTCTGGCATTTTATAGACAAAAGAACCACTTGATTACTAAATAAAATAACTGTCATATGTATTGGTAAAGAAATCAATTTTTTCCGGCACTCTGAATATGGTGAATGAATATGGGCAAATATTGTCCTCATCAGCCCAGTGTTTGTGTTTTGTATTTGACATCACTGGATGTCGTTGTAGTTCCGATCCCAAACACCGGGAGGGGCCAATGAGCAGGTCTCCAACCGGAAATCATCTCCACGTGTAGTCGATGGAACCGGCGGAAAAGTGTTTGTTTTGATGCTACTGGGTTCTGCCTACTGGTAATGAGATTGTAATGTGCTCAATAATTTTGCCAACAGCAGACGTAATGTCAGCTACGGAGAGCCGAGTGGAAAATGACGGGCTGGAAGAAGAACTGAAACGCACGAAAACAAAGATTTCGCTCTCTAAGTAAGTAGTTTGTTAGAGCCGCGAGAAGCTGCTAGCTTAGCGTGCTAACGCATTTGGTTTGCTGTAACGTTAGCCTAATATGCGCTTGCTAGAGCTGGCTTTTTAACACTTTTTGACACTCATAATGTTTATAAGTCAAGTAAATGACCTTCCCGCAAGCAGAACGCCAGTTAACCTAAAAGGGTAACATTAGGTGACTACAAAGTTAGCAAGCTAGCATTTAGTTACCACCGTCCAAAACGTGTCCTTTCCGCTCCCTCTTTATCCACTCACCCATTTGCAAGTTATGTATCAGAATGTCATACATCCCGAATGTCTGCAATGATTGGTACAAGGTGATTTTTTTGTACCTTATTTAGGTGGGCTATTTATTGCACTTCCCCCCATCTCGTAGCAACTTCTCTTTTGTCTCTGTTTGACTGTAAAACTGCTAATTATATGTTTATCCAACAGTTGTGGTGTGTGTGGATCAGACGAGGCGAAGTACAGGTGCCCTGCTTGTTTTACACATTCTTGCAGGTGAGATTATTGTCCTCATAAAGTAATTATTTTATCAGCAAATACAGTTGTTTCCAATATAGAAGTTGGTCTCCCCATCCCCAAAAAGCAATGCTGACATGGTTAGTAATACTTATTTTACACAAACTACTGTTTGTCGTTGAATACTGGATACTTCACTAACTGATTAATTGACTTATTGTTGCAGCCATATTATGATAACACTTTCTCCATGGTACAAAGGCCTGAAGCAGGACTGTAGAGTATAATTTATAGATGCATGTTTAACTCTATAAAGCTATTCTTTGCTCACATTTATAGAGGAATAAGCCATTTAATTACAAAGATTATGAGAGTGACAAAGCTGTGACATTACATTGCACCAATTTAACTGTGAGTTTTCTTTGAGTAATGTAACCCTAACATTACATTTTAACAATGCCAGGAGTTGCATAACTCTGAGCACTACTGCTTTTGATTCTTTCTGTTAGCAGAAACCTCAGTGCACTGCAGTGAAATAGTACAAAATGCCAAGTTGTTGTAAAACTTGTACCACATTGAAGAAAGAGATACTTTGTGAAACCCAAGGCTTGTTTTAAAGCCCAGCTTTGACAGTCTTCTTCAAGTGCAGGATAAGAATGGAGTAAGTACAGGAAAAAGATGTGACCTATTCACTGCAGTTTTGCAAAGAACATATTGGTGTGTGCATTAGACAATACACAGCAGATAGAGGCAGTAAAGCAAGCGGACAAAGTGACGTCCAACCAAACTCTTGACTTGGCTATGGGGATTTGTAACCGAGTCAGAGTGAACACAGGAATCACATCTGTCTTGAATGGAATATTGACACTATCAGGTTGCACTAGTATAGTCCTTCTGTGCATGATTGCAGTCAGATTTTCCCTGTAGTAAACCAAATGAGCCAAAACCCAGAATCGTGTCATCACACATAAATACTTGTTTAAATTGTTAAAATTGCAGTGAGCTCATATGAATAAGATGTGTTGTGTTATTGAGCTGGTTTTCTCTGGATCATCCGATCTGTCTCTTCAGTGAGATCATATAATTTCATACAGCATAAAAGCTGTATTTCATCTGTGTCTAATACCAATAATAAAAACCAAAGAAATAGTTCTGGTTTTTCTGACAAAAAGCAACAATCACTTATGAATTATGTAACATCATTTGGATTCCTTAAATTATCTTCTACCTTTGCGTGCAGAAACAGTATTTATAACTGGCTTGTTTTTACTGGCGGTACTTGGCTCTGATTGGTGGAAAGCACTAACATGCCACTGGAAATGGCTGTGGCCCTTGGTCTGTTCCTTTAGTTTTGTAGATGCATGAAGAATTTACAACATAACTTTGAAGTAGCAAGTGTTATATCAAACGTCAGACCTAAATCATTTATTAAAATGTATCCAAAAGCACTTGTAGATTTGCTTTCTCTTCTGTCACTGTTGCCTGTTTTTTTTTTTTTGGGCATCATTCCAGATTCCTTTTACATAGTTTCTAGGGATACAGTGTTTATCTGACCCTGGCCACATACCTGTCTCTCAGCAAGTGTCTGAAAATGAATCTTTTCATGCTTGGATTCTGTCCTGACCTTTTTATTTCCCAGTAAGTGCTTTCAGTTACAGGCATTTTTGAATAATCATTTTAGCTTCAGCAATATTTTAATGTAAAACATCTCAGTCAAAAGTGCAGATGGGAAGTGGTGGAAGACTTATTTAGTCATTAAGAAAAATAGCAATAACGCTATGTAAAAAAAAAAAAACTTATTATAAGTAAAAGTCCATTAAGCAGCAGAAAACTGAGCAGTTTTGAGTCGTTTACTGGCCTAAGTCAGTATTTTTCCTTTACAACTTATTTGTTTTTTTTCCCCTGTTTTTTATGAAAATGAATATTTGTGTGTTTTGCGCTGCTGTTTGGACAAAACAAGGCTTTTGAATATGTCAGCTTGCAATTTTGGAAACTTTGATGGGCATCTTCCTACTGTTTTGTGGTATTATTTTTGCTAATGCATTAATATGTAAAATGCAGCAGGTGGGTGTACCTTGATAGTGCTGTTTGTGTTTTAAACAGAGCTTTGGCTTATAGCTCTCTATTAGTGTGCATGTGAGCACTCTGGAGTCTCTGCTGCAGTTTTGGTAAAAAATCTTAACATTTTGTCAGACGTGTTGCCAATAAATGTCCACAGCCTATTAATTGTGTTGGATGTCCAATGTTCTTTCACTGGTGATACTTTGTTTCTTTCTGGCCTGGAGTACAGTGTAATTAATTTGACACTGAATACTTGTGTGACTCAAGTGTTCTCATTGCCTCACCGATTCATTTTTACTTGTTTTCTAACTTTTGTAAGGGTATCTCATTTTTCCCCAATGTCCTGTTGTGCAGTTATTTTTCTTTAGTATCACAATAAAAGTTTTGTGAAGGCATAATGGTTTCACTTGGTATCAGGATGGAAGTGGAGCACAGTGCTTCTTATGAGTTATGGCTGGATTGATGTTATCCACAAAGATATGAATCGGGGAGACATCTTATTTTCCCCCACACACCACTAATAAAAGTCTCTCTGAAATGAGGGAAACCACTTTAGACAATGAAAGAAACCCAACTAGCATTGCTAGTTATTTATTTAGATTAGTGAGGGATATTCAGACCAGTAGACCTTTGATAGTATTTGTTGCATTTCATCCTC
>NW_018127938.1:638399-643012 GCF_001952655.1 Monopterus albus
TCTTTCCCTTTTTGTTGTTTTTTTTTGTGTCGTTTCTACACAAGCTGAAATACCATTAAATGTCTGACAGAGGATTAAAACATAACCTGTCAGATTTTGTGTTTTCCAGCTTGTTCTGTGTGAAGAAGCACAAGGAAGCCTCAGGATGCAGTGGGGTCAGAGATAAAACTGCCTTTGTGACCCTCTCACAGTTTGATGAAATGACACTTCTAAGTGGTGAGCACCTTCTTTACTCCTTCCTGTGACTGTTGAACTACAAACAGCAGTAATAGTTTTTTGTTGAAGTAAATGTTGTCAGCATGTGTGTATTTCTTTGCATAGAAATGAGCTCATACACAGGTAATTTTAGGGTATTAATCTGTGGTAATAATATATGTGCTACTCTTTTACTTTGACGCATGTAAATTGTTTGTTGTTACAGACTACAGGTTTCTGGAGGATACAGGGCGATTTGCCGATAGTGCCAGCAGAGGCAATCTTATCCAGGCTCCTCGTGCCACCTTCAAAGTAAGTCTCTGATTCACAGGTTAAATCATTTGTTGCCAGATGTTATTTAAGAATAAACTAGTCTGGATCCAAGTTTTATATCCTTCAAGAATGTTTCTACAAAGTAGAAATGTGTGTCTACATACCATTCCGACAGCATTAGGTAAGGTTTTCTAAAATTAGTTTTATTTTGTTCAAATAATGAAAACACATGTATGTTTTTGAAATTCAGTGTAAATTATTTGGGTATTAAACAACTAAAACCAGATGCTCCTCTCTACATTTTTGCCACTACTGCTCATATGTTAGCTTTGAAATAGTTCAGCCAAGACTGTTCTCCTGAGTGCTGACAAACTTATCTTGGCCCAAATCCTAGTTAAATTTAAAGTTTACACAGGGTAAGATTTAAAGCTTCACAACAACGTGTTGAGATTTTCATAACCCAGAGTGAGAACCAGCTAAATGCAACAAGACCAAAACTGAAGCAGGAAGCAACAGCTAAAAGTTCAAATCAAATGATAAAAGCAGCCCGAAACTACCCTATTATACACACACTCCTTAAAATAATATTATTTGATCACACTAAAATACAGACAAAGGAAAAACCTGAATAAAAAGGTGGAGAAACATAACGAATGCAGATGCTGGCACTTGTCCCTTTAGTGGGAAGAGTCACTGCAAATCACTACAAAGTTTTTCAGAGTGATCACCTTTATCTATGAAGAAACATTTCTCTCCTGATGGGAGTGGTCTCCTAAGATGACGGTGTACTAATCCATAGAACATGAGGGGTCACTGAATGAAAATGATGTGAATCGTATGCAGTGGTCTTCACAGTCACCTGGTCTCAGCCCAGGGAGATTTTGGAGCAACGTGTCAAGCCACATTTAGACTTGTGCATTATTATTACACATATGGGAACATGTGCATCTGTCATTTGGAGGTGGTTGTATAGTTGTTGCATTTATACTGGTTCGAACATTAACATTCTAATTAGGGAGTGCTCGAACAGCAAAGTACAGAAAAGAAGAAGTCAGGAAATGGAAATGGTAGAGATTTTGAGCCAGGCTGTTGTAATTTTTGTCCAGGGACAGGTATTATGTCACTTTATTGAGTGTTGATATTTTTTAGGTGAGGAAGTAACTATTTAGGTCAGTCTGGCCAAGTGGTGCCAATCTGCTCCGATGTTTTCTGAGATGTGAGAACCTGCTGTCGGACCAATAGCAAGAAGCTGTGTCTCGATCAGAGCAATGTCGGATCAACCAGTCTGCGTGTAGGACATGCAGCTCTGCACCACACGTAGTTGAGATTTGGGGGGTGTGCACATCAGCGACCCACGTTTACCCATAAATGGTTGCTAAATGCTGGCCCAAAACATCAAGCTAACATCTTTATTGAGGCAGTTAATTTGTGTGATTGTCTTTAGTACAGCTGCTTTTCAGAACCACCCTGAAAATGTAAGAGATGCATATTCCTAGACATGTGATCTGTTAAAAGTCCAAACAATAAATGTGAGTAGTTTTCTTCACAACAGTAGACACAGCATCCTCTACACGCTTTTATTTTTGTATTTTTCACTTGTATAATTTGTGGTTGCAGTAATGCAATGCTGACTGTGGTTTCCCAAACCACAGACATTAATTTATGTAAGATTCAGTGACCTTGCCAGCTTTCACCTGTACTGTTACCACAACACTTATTTGATGGCTTGGAGTAATGCATGCACTTTTATGGGATTTTTGGAGGCAGACTGCCTCAGTGGTCACAAATTAATCAAAATAATGACACTTATTCTCAATGAGAGATAAAGGCTTGCAAAATGATGAGCTCTGGGATTTGGTTTTCCTCTGGAACAGCACAAGAATATTAATCTTTTATTAGCTTTGTACAGCCCTAGATTTTAATAAATCTCTTTTAGTGTCTCTCTCTACCCCTCAATCTAGAATCAGGAAGAGTTACAGGCATGCCGGAAAGGAAAGGTTTGTCCCTTCAAACTTAGATGAGGACAGTAAGGAGAGGTTTAGGTCAGCTTTAGTTTAATTACTGTATTAATAAAACCTGCATAGTTGGGTTTCTTCATACTGAACAGATGTTTAGTATTTAAACATGTGTCTTTAAAGAACAAACGACTTTTCCACTGAACTGAAATGTCAGCTAGTCTGTGGTCCCAGCAAATCTTCCCAAGTGAAAATAGTTATATCCTAATTCACTGCACAGTTGTTAGGTCTGACATTTGATTCTTTGAGGTTTTTATTAAATGTGTGCTGGTTGTTCGATTGTACTGTTTGATTTTATGAATCCTGTTGTGTTGTGGGCCTTTATCAAAAATTCATAATCAAGCTGTACATATACCAGCATTGCTATTTAACACTGTCATATACAAAATATGTCCTTATAATGAATTATTAGTTTGGTTATCAATTAATCTGATTATTCTGTTTTTGAATCACTGTCTTTCAAACTCTTTAGTTTATAAAATGTTAGAAAATAGTAAAAATGTCTAAAGCCCAATTGGATATTTTCAAAAAAGTTTTTCGTCTGTTCAAATCCTACAGGTTACCCCAAAAGCTTCTAAGTGCACAACATATTGTTGAGATTTTCATAACGTCATCTCTTTACCCAGAGCGAGAACAGGCAGATGCAACAAGGCCTAAACTAAACTAGAGAGCAAAGTCTAAATGTTGCAAATCAAACGTTGATAGTAGGCTAAAACTACCCCATTCTGAATTAATTAGACATAAAGTAAAGGTTATCACAAGTGACTTAAATGATGAATAGGGCTGTGATGTCACATGTGGCTCACAAGACAATATTTTAACACTATTTTAAGGAATTTTCGATGATGAAATATATCACTGGAAAAGTGGTCTTTTTATTCGACTGAGTCACAAAATGCAGAACAATGCAGATGTATTTTGAAATGTTTTAACTACTGAATACCAATTCAATTCTACTTTCTGAGTATGAATTATCGCATGCAATAAAAGACAGTTTGCAAGCACTGTAAACGGTTTTGCCACGAACTCAGCCGACTTTTGTGAATTATTTAATAAATCGCTTCATTTTAGCTATTATACTGCATTACTATACTGTACTATTTTTATTTCTCCGTTGTCCAGGCCAAGAGGCTGGCCGCCAATGCCAGAAAGATGAACATCACATTGAGGTTCCTCCCTGTCACCTTCACTAAGAACAGAGAAAACTCCACCTTCTTCCTCGCCAAGTAAGAACACAGTTGTTCACATACTGATGGTGCAGTGGCTTCAGAAAGTACTGAAACCTAGTCACTTTTTTCACACGATTTTGTTGTAGATTAAACATGAGAGAATCAAAGACAACACTTTCACGTTTTCTAAAATGAGCTTCTGATTAGATGTTTTTCTTTACCACAGGATGGCACTCTTGTTAAGCCCTAACACCAGTTGCATTTGAGTGCCAGCTCTCTCCTCAAGTTATCTCCAGGCAGTTCTGTGTAATGATGAAATGTACATCTGCCCGTGTATAAAATATGCAAATATAAGTTACCTGAGGCAGTTGAGGCATCTTTGACAGAATAGCAGAGCTGTCAAGTAAGAAGCAGGCATTGAATGGTAGAGTTTGCAATTTTGCACAACAACTCTCTGATGGTCTGGAGGGGACCCTTCCCACCTGGTGAGTTGTAGCCATTCTGTTGGACCTTGTCAAATGTCTGCATTGTTGGTATCTTTACATCACACAGACACATGCACACTTCCACCTGAGGAT
The DNA here is from genome assembly GCF_001952655.1 of Monopterus albus. Lineage (NCBI taxonomy): Eukaryota > Metazoa > Chordata > Actinopteri > Synbranchiformes > Synbranchidae > Monopterus > Monopterus albus. The sequence continues at coordinate 642,630 of NW_018127938.1, forward strand.
CAGTGAAGCTGTTGCAGACAAGCCAGCACTGGGCAGCTTCTAAGGCGTCCCCTCCACTATGACAGTAGCCCAGTTAAAGGCTCATGTTTTAGGCTAAAGGCCCTTTCACACCAGATGCGAATTTAACGCGCAATTTATTCGCGCGTCAATCATATTTTTCGAACCAATAACTTGTGAATGATACATTGCACACCACTGACGTAATTTCGCGACGCGAAAAGCGACATTAATTTTTTTCCGCCTCCGGGTCGATTTTTCCAACTCGTCGCGGCGACAGCAGCACCTCTGACCAATCACAATGCAGCTTGTTGACACGTCAAATTCAACATGGCGGACCGCTTAATCCAATTTGTTTCAGCGAATTCAGTTATCTATGATAAAAA
>NW_018127938.1:643917-661958 GCF_001952655.1 Monopterus albus
CATGTTCTCTCCTTCTTTTCAATATAGGATGGACCCAAAACTTCTTTGTTTTCTTTTTTTATGTAGCAGGACAAGCAGTACATCGTCGTCGCTTGATATGGAGTCCATCTTTGTAGCGCGACGTTTTAAGAAAATATTGCTTATTCGCGTCACGTTCGGTGTGAATACTTTTGGTGCGTTAAATTCGCCTGCGTTTTTTTCGCTTTTTCATCTCGCTTATTCGTATCGCGTTCAGTGTGAAAAGGCCTTAAGAGTGGTTCACATTTTGTAATAATCTATTGAAGCTCCAGTCATTAATAGACATTTTGAATAGGCACATTGATTTTTTTTTTTCTTTTTAAGGTTGAAGCACATTAAAAATGTGTTTTATCACAGTTCTGTCCATCATCTGCTGATCTGTCATCTTCAGTTGTAGGTATTATAGGACCAGTAGTCAAAAAGATAATAACGACATGCTTGATCTGAATAGACAAGTTGCAGAACAGCTTCAGATCAATTTATGAAAGGTGAGCACCCCGCTGTTCACAGGCTCATCTCAGTCTCATCTGTGATGAGCTGGAATTTAGTTTTTGTCCTTTAAACATTTTAAAGCATTTTCCCTGATATTGTAGTTGGATAGCCCTGGTGTTGTTTACAACGGTCTGTGATTAGAGCCACAAAATGTGGATCGTCAAGTAAGCAGTATTTTAAGAGATTGAGAAAAGAATAAAAAATAACTGAAAAGACAATAAAGAAACTGTTCTGAAAAATAAAAAGCTATTTTCATGTTTAATTATTTAACAGTTAGATTACACACATAAGCAGGGACAGACCTGGTTAGTCATTCACTGGCCAACCCGGGGCCTTTCTCTGTGGATTGTGCATGTTCTCTCCAGGTGCTACGGCTTCCTCCCACAATCCAAAGACATGCAGCTTAGGTTGACTGGTGATTTTAAATTGCCCGTAGGAGTGTGTGTGGTCGTCTGTCTCTGTCAGCCCTGTGATAGACTGGCCACCTGTCCTGGGGGGACCCCGCCTCTCACCCACTGTCGGGTGGGATTGGCTCCAGCCCCCTGTGACCCTATTCAGGAATAGGTGGTATAGATAATGGATTGATGGATTACACACATAATAACATACAATTGGCAAACAAGGTTGGTGTCATTGTTAAACTTGCTCCATTGGTGGTTTAACATTTCTGAGAATAATTATTTCAGTGCAGTCGTCATTGCAGACTTGCAGTAATTTAGCGACTGACGTTCATTACTTCCTTGAGAAAGTGCTGCATTTCACATGTGTTTTTTTCCAGTTTGCCTGATTGTGCTGGTGGTCTTGTCATGTCTGGCAACTTTTCTCCCTACTTGGACAACTTTCTGCCAGTCATTTCCCATTAATTTTCAGCCCAAGCCCTGCCACTCTAATCCCTCAGTGAAAGAATAGAGGGGGAGAATAGGGGAAAATGGTTATTGAACTGAATATTAACGTTTTACAAGTCTGAAATGCCCAGGAACAACAGTGGTTGCCAGTCAGGGCCACCCCTAAAAAGAGTCCTTTGTCAGTCCCTCCAGCTGGTTTTATGTCATTACTTTCCCTTTTGCCATCTTCTTTTCCATCCTTGAATCTACCACTCCGTCATGTCTGACTCTGGTATTGCACGTCACATCTCAGGATGAGGCAGCATTATGTCAAGTTGGTGTAACAGGCTCTTCCCACCCTTCAACTGCATGCTCCCCATTCCCAACTCAACATAGGTGGTGACAGAAAGATTTTTGTTGGCTGAGACCAGTATATCTGTTTGGGAAATGTACAGAGAAAGACATAAGAAGAGTGCTTAAGCTTGTATTGCAGCTGTACTTGTAACAGAATCATGAACCAGCTGCACAGTCTTATTTCTTTGTTTATTCTGGTTACATACAGTCTCTTTATGTCTCACTGTGAATGTTAACTACTAATTGCAACAGTGTTCCGTTCACAGACCGGTAAATGGACACAATACATGGGATACAAGCTGTACAAAAAATTGAGGGATTGAGGGAATGTTCTTCAGAATGTACAAAGTACATAATATAAAAAGCAGATGTGTGAACAGTGTGACTGCAGCTGGTTAGCGACATTTTCATGCTACGCACTTGAGCTGCCAGAGAAGGATCATTACTGGCAGACAGCTGACTAGAGGGCTTTCATGCCTGGTGATGGTGTGTGATCACATCTGCATCAGTGTGAGTTTCTGAGCATGTGTCTCTTTGATTAAATGTTTGTAGGCAACATAATGGTTGTGCAGCTACTTTCTTTCCACCTCTTGCCGGTGACTAATTTCAAAAACAAGGCACAAACAGTAAAGAGATTGAAGAAAAATTACAGGCTTCTTCTCAGTCCAGCACTTGGAGGTTAAGTATATAATAACTGGCATTTGGCAGAACACTGGGAGTAGTTGTGTTAGGGTTGAATTATGTTTTCTACATCTTCAGCCTGGCATGGTAGGGCATTTTACTCTTGGACAGCTTAAGTGCACTGGACAACATATTACAGCAGTCGTTGCACTGAACATATTTCGATAATAACTTGAAATAATTAGTAATACGAGCGGGTGTGGATTTGTGCCATGCATGCCAGTTTTCCATATACTGGGCATCAGCCTCAATTAACCCATTTCTTTTAGTTAGACAAGACCAAATTTTGTTCCCAGATGTTACCAGGTGTTGAACAGTGAGCTCTGAAATTAAGTACTATTTATAAAATTTGTTATAAATCATAATCACCCACAAACAGAGTTCTTGGTGTGAGTGAACTGATATGATGTCTTAAGTAAAATCTTATTAACACATTCAAAACACACCACTTCATCCAGTGGTGTCTGTTTATTGCACTAGAATACTGCGCTCTTCCTCTTACCTCTGTTTTCTGTTAGGAAGTCGAACAAATCGTGTTTATTTTGCTCTAACATCAGCTCCACATAGATCCGCAGAAGAATCCAGGGATTGTTGTCTGATTCCTTGTCATTATCCTCTTGTACTAACAGCAGTTGTTCAATCCATTTCTTGCATGCTGTGTGCTGTTATGTTATCATGTGAAAAAAGGGGCCATGCTCTCATTCTTGTCTGCTAGTGGCACAGCACTGTCATGTTATGGCTATACTGTAGCATCCTTATGGGGTGCTCGGTGACAAATGGATGTACTATGTTTTAAGCTGCAGTGTCAAGTCTGTATAGATTTCTAGATAACTGTGTTATTAAGCACATGGGATCACAGCCCAAGATGCACAATAAGAGACGTTGCTTAGCCTGATAATGGTGTCAGAGGTCTGGGGTTTGTCTAAAGTGCTTTAAGCAGCTTGTTACCTGTACCTCTTTGTTTAAGCACTTCACTGTAGCTGCTGTTGCTTCCTTGTCATAAAGGTGGTCTTCCAACATAAGGTTAATATCTAGATGTAGCACAGTTCCTGTTATAGTTCTCAATCAAGGTCTCAGCCTGCTGACTGCAGTGCTGGATCACGTTTAGTGAAGCGCAATCTTCACAGTCAGCTATTATCACACTGTTTAAATCACACAAATCCTGTTTTCTGTTTCTGCTGGTATCTGGTTATGACTGATCAGGCTGCTTGATTTTCACTTTCACTTTCTCCCTTTGTAAGGAGCCTGGGAAAATCAGTACAATCAATAAATTAGTAGGCTACATAAAAACGCAATTTCTTCCCGATGGTTTTACATGAAGACTGTTTTTGTCCAGTACACCTGTGTTGTTGGTCAGCCTGGAATCGACTCTTTGTCCCGCTGCTCTTCTGATAACTTTAAACACTCAAAACACACGTCTCACGTCTCGTTCTGTGTGGATTGAAAGGAATCGCGCTTCAGTCGAGCTTACGTCTCACTGTCAGTGTGTTTTACCAGTTAGTCTTGTTCCCAGGCTGAGTGAGTGTCAAGGATCAGCTGAATGATCTCCTGCTGCGAAGGTGTAATGGAAATGCACCTGCACAACGTGCCACAGCTAAAGCTTGCACTACTGGAACAATGGAAAACAGGTATAATTATAGCACCTCCATTAGGTCAATTTATACAATTTTGAAAATGGTGTAATTTAGCTGTGCTGCTCTTCAGTTTGCAGAAATGTGAGTAGTGTAAGAGATGAAAAAATATAAACCTGAATTAAAAGAGACAGACCCATATTTTAGCCCAGGTTTTATGGTGGAGGGGGTGCCAGTTCATTACTTTGCACACTCCCTTACACCGTCCCTTTGATTTTCCAAAAATTAAGTTAAAATGAAACAATCAGCGCCAGCTTTAGTCAGATGCCTTTTAGACTCCAGCAGACAGCCTTCTCATAATCGTTGCTCTTGATTAACCGCTGCTGATGTAGAGCAGGGCCTGTGCCAGCTGCCATCCAAAACTAACCTCGCATCAGAATGGCAAGTAGCAGTTTCATCAGTATTGCAGATGTTGTCATCACGATTGGCCTCATCGTTGGGCAACAGCTTGCTCACTGGCTCGGAGGGAAAATCCAAACTAAATTAACTAGAATGTGTGTGCGCCGCATGGAATGGAGTGAATATAAACTTGGCATGTGTCATATTTGGTTGACTGAATTTTAATAATTAGGTTTCCATGTGTTGCTCAAAATCATTTATACAATTTTTAGCTTGAACAGAAGAACTTAAGTGTTAATGACCTTTGGCTGTGAAATCGTTTCCATTTTTTTTGAACCTCACAGATAATTTAGTCTGACACAATATATCAATAGCTGTTGGATAGATTACCAAGAAATCTGTTATAGACATTCCTGATCCCCTATCCTAACGACCTGGGTTATACCCCTAACCTTTACCTAACTTTATTTATCTAGCACATTTCATGCACAGAGACAATTCAAAGTACTTTACCTTTCATACAGTAACAGCAACAAAAACAATGAGCATTAAAATCAGTTTAGATGAAGTGAAGATAAAACTTTTAAAATAAAATAAGGACAGATGGACAAACAGTCTGAAACAGTTACAGTGCAGAAAGTGCAGCAGAGAAACCAGTCAAACAAAGGCACAGGATTTTCAGTTGAGACTTGATTGTAGCAGAGTTGGGGCACATTTAGGATCATCAGGAAGTTGGTTGCATCTGTGTGCAGCTTCACCTGGTTTGTTTCTGACCAGGGGTTCTACCAGCTGACTACTCGAATCTCAGAGCCCTCACTGGTCCAGCGTGTGAATTCCTGACTGGATACTCCAAGCTAAGAACCAGGCACACCTGAAAAATCATCCCAGCCTCCTTCTGCCCATCAATCCACCCTCAGAGGCCGTGGATCCAACCATGGCTTTGGATACTGGATTTATCAGTTGTATGTTAGTGGAGCGGCCCCAAAGTCCTGTCGTTTCATTCTGCTGACACCCGCTTGCCACCCAAGTCCTGGCATCTGCCTTGGATGGGCAAATACGGACACATGGTTTCATATGTTACTCCATTTTTGTTGGAGCTGTCCAGTCCTTGATCCAGCCTGATGGATTTCTGCTCTGCCTGCCAGACCACCAGTCATGCTCCTGCGCTCTAGTGTTGATGGCACAAGCAACTCCAATCACTTACTTAATCAACTGAGTGTGCTCTTGTTAATGAATTCATCCATCCTCCTCCAAATCTGCTTTATTTTTCAGCCTCCCTCGGGAATGCAGACAGTTGCTCAGGCCTAGGTTCAGTTTAGAGAGGCAGCCAAAGTTGTATCCTGTAATGCTTCAGGATTTAGTATGCTTAAAACAAACTAGTTTGTACGTCATGTCAGCCAACCATGTCAAAAGGCAATAGTTTGCCACTTGATCCCTCTCCAAGAATCTTTAGCCTTTGCATGTGTTTGTTGTTTCAACAGAATGAAGTGAACCAAGCCAGATAGCTGCTCACATTTTGGACAGTCTCTCCCCAAACATATCCATGGTGTTGCACTCAGGTATACACACATAAAATGACAGAAGTAGTTGTTTGAAAAAGGAAAAATGGAAGGTTAATAAAGAAGATCAAACCCTACCTTCATTTTTCACTTCCACACACCTGGCAAATCATTGTGCAAAGTAAGTGTAATTATCTGTATTGGAATGTTCTGACAGTAATGTGCTTCTGTGTGGGAAAACATCTGTTCAAGTACAAAAGAGTTAAAAACATACACAGTGCCTCATTAAACTGCTAGTTTTTAGAAACAAAACTTGATTCCTTAGTGAATGGGTGTCAGTCTGTGTGTTTGCATACATGAGAATGAATTAGAGAATTTGTGAGGGTAGCCATCACATCTTATGATCAGGGTTTTCTGGAAGTGTGCTCCGGATTAAGATTCTTGAGTTTGTTGTTGGGGGAAAAAGGGAACTCTTAGACAATCTAAGTAGCACTTTGTAAAACATATATTATTTGCTTAAGGATTTTCAGTTTGTTTTGTACGACATTATGGATTTTAAACTGTTACTCTTTGTACAGTTGCAGCCTAAAAACCAGGCGTCATATTTGGTTTAGTTCAGGGCAAAGATGACTAATTTGGCCATTAGTGGTAAAGGCCACATCTGTCCAAAACAAACGCTGTCCTGAATTATCACTTACACTTTTGCTGACTTTTCAGTCTAACTCCAGGATCGGATTAACTCAAATTTCTACCCTTCAGTTTGAATTACTAAAATAGTGTAGGTCTTATTTTTAAATTACAAGAGAAGAGGGTCAATGTGCATTTTTTATTTTTACAAATTCAACAGCAGGCCCCCTAAGAGTGAGGCCTTCTGTGGGCCTACCATAAGGGTTTCAAGTTTTCAAGTCCAGACTAGTGATTTTATCTATTTTTATTGTGTAAATGTTGCATAACCTAGTGATGACAACAAGGAACTATTGTACTGCCAATTTGTGAAAGAAGAAACGACAACCACTTGGGAAACATCAAGAGATGACTGCTTCCACGTCCTCCCTCGCATCTCAGGCTGCTTAGAATAATTTGAAACCCCTAGGTTGTTTTCCCAGGACGCCAAGTTTTCAGAAGGAGATGAAATAAACAGAATCTGAATCCAAAGCTCCTTAGTGAGGGCCCTTCACAGTAACCGTTGAGTGACCAGGCAGTCTGTTCTGATATTTTTCAGCAGGTTCCAGTTCCAAAGCAGTTGTGCTTTACTGCTGTTATGATGCTCTCTCTGCTTATGCCCAAACAGTGAAGGGTAGCCCTGAAATGAGTACATGCATCTTTGGGCTAGTCTCTTTTCTACTAAAGGACATACTGTAGTTTCCATTTACAAATGACTAATAATGGTTTCACGTCTTGGCGCTCCACCCTCCAACCTTATTTGTTTGCACATATAAACACACATACAACGATGCACAAGAGATCCTAGACAAATAAATAAATTCGTCTTACTAAGCAGTTGGATGTGTTTGGCACCTCACAAGGTTTCATAAGGGGCTCCACTCCCAGCTTGGCTACACTCCCAAAGTGCCTGCTGCTGCTTTTGCAACCTTCAGCTTTACCTCTTCACTCTTTGCTTACATCCATGTAAGTGAGAAAAGCAACAACTGTCAAGAGGCTGGAACCAGATGTTTGTATTGCTTCTTAAAAAAATGACTAAAATGATTCATTTTCAAAGTAGGGGTGTTTATTGAACAATCATTATACTGTATTAACCCAGTAATTCATCAAATCACAGCATATTTAACGTGACCATGCTTTGATTTTTTTTCTTGTTTCAAAAAGAAAGTTGTTTTTTTTTTTTTTTTAAAAAAAAAATTTTTTTTTTTTTTTTTTTACTCCCAGAATGAGCTGAAATCTCCAAAGTAAAGGCAGATAGCTATACAGCACTCTGTTTTAAAGGTTTTAAAAGTTAAATGACACAAAAGTTTTATATTTTAGATATCGAAAAACCTCCAGTTCATAACCTTCAGTTATGCTCTGAATTTCTTATGGTGAGTATGAAAGCCCTAATAACAGGGTCTCTTGCATGTACCTTACAATTAAGCTTTGCGTCTTTCTGAAGGTATGTTTAATCTTTATTCCTCAGATGCATCAGGGCCTCTGTCCTCATCTGAAGGAGAAGAGGTTGATGAATCAGCTCCACCCTAATTATGGCCAGTTCTGTGGTGTTGGCCAAAGCAACTCTTTGTATTTACATATAGGTCTCTGAATGTGGGACATGTGACTCTGGAAGAGCAGGTTTAGCATCAGCTTGAACTTTCTGATTTATTGCCTGTGTTCTGTTTCTTAGGGAAAGTAACAGTTTTACTTTTGGCATTTCACTTGGATTTATCTACACTGTGAAGTCATATTCATTCAAACTTGACAAATTAGCTGGCTACCATAGTTCAAATGTCCGCAAGTGATAGTTGACAGCAAGTTACTGATATTTGACTCTGTTTAAAAGATCAAAAAAACGGTGGCATTGCATGCCCGAGCGTTCAGTTTAGTCATATGGTCGACTCTTGGATGAGAATTTCTTCCATTGTATAATTATTGAGACCACTGTGCCACTGGGAACACTCAAATCTTTAGAAACGGGTTTATACCTTTGCTGCTACTCTGCCTTGTTACAATTTTAGTGTTCCTTGGTCTTTGTGGCTTAGTTTTGTCCTGACACTGTGAATTATGAGACCTTACATGCACAGTGGTGTTCACCTTTCTAAATGACGTCCTGTCATGTGTGTACTGATCACGTTCTAGACACAACTCAGGGATAATTAAATCAAACAAAAGATGCACCTGACCATAATTTTCCAAACATGTCTATGAGCATGTTTCCCCAATGTCACTAAAAGTTATTGAGCCTAGCTCGATTGCCAAAAGTAGCATTTTTATCCATTTAAAGTTAGATCTACCACGCAAAGTGCAGAAAATGGTATTACTTTTTGTTGGCTGTTCCTGCACCATGATGACAGTTGTAGATATGAATGTAGCAACTGTTTAGGGGATAAATGTTTGGTTGTAGAGCACGCCCAGCAACCCAGAAAACCCAGACACGTTTAATAGATTCTGCCCAAAGTAGAAGTGTTCATTATGGGATATCCACCAGCTGTTGTCTTTTCATTAAGTGTATATGTCATGATCTCCATGGTGACTTTTTTTTTTTCTTTCATTTATACACATGCTCAGTCACACAGATGGACACAGTTTTGGAAGCAGCCATTCATATTGTATTGTACAGATGAAGACTGAATCCATTTTATACTCTGAATATAAACAAGAACAATTGTGTTTGACTGTGAAAAGGACACTGGCCTCATCTGTCTGTGTTGGCATCAAATGTTACTGTTCAAGCTGAAACTAAAAATGAATTTCTCTGTGTCTTATTCAGAGAAAAACGGTTCATGTGGCACCTGAAGCTTATTTTTCCTCAGAGCAGTACGGAGTTCAGTCAGAGGAGGTGAGTTGCATAAGAATGTTCAGTAATGTACTTGTATCATCATCATCATCCTGTTTTAATAACTGAAAGCAACTGTTTGAATAATCAGGAGAACTTTTTGCTGTAGAGAGCGTTTTGTGGATTTCTGCTGACGTCTGCAACTTGGCAAGAGTGAACATTCAGAATCTATATGTGTTTGTAAAGTGATTACTGAGCTTCACTGAATTGTTATCCAAGTTACAACACTGATTTGACTTAATATGGATGTTCACATATTTCCTCTCACATTTGCTTTTTGTTCTTTGTCCTTTTAGGGTGGCTGACGGGCAAACCTTGGAGCAGATCTTGACCTCTTATATCCACCCTACAGACTCGAACCCAGTGACACGTCAGAAGTGAGCTTTGTCCCATTAACATTTAAGTGTAGTGTGACATTTTTGTTCTGATTGTTTGTAGGGATGTATATACAGCATTTCTCTCTTTTTTTCCCTGATAGTGAATTAAACATCCAAGGATACTGGGAGACTACCTGTCTGCATTCTGTTTATTACCAATGTGTAAACCTCGGGAAGTGAGAAAGATATGTGCAAGCTAACGCGACTGTAACTGCAGATTACCTCTTAACTATAAATAGAGACATCACTGCACCTACATACTATTCAGGCTTGTGGAGATGTGTTTATTTATTTTTTTAATTGTTTTTTTATTTATTGGCATCACTGATAAGTACTGTGTATGTAGTTTAGTCACCATGTCTGCTAAGTTATATTGAGCTTGTTTATTGCCATTGGCCATAATTCCCACTGAATCCTGGAGCAAAGCCTGAAAACTTATTTCATGTGTTCAACTACTTGGTTGTTTTGATTCAGTCACCGTCGTCATGAATAGAAACAGAAAACGTAACAGTGTGATAACAGAGCAAAACATCATCACCACTTTAATAGGTGGTTTGGAAGACCTTTATGTTAAAGGATAATGAGGACCACTGAATTTGTTGTTTTCTCTTGAAAAGTTCAAATGAGCAGTTTTATTGTTTGCAACAACAACCATGAAGCTGTGTTGAGTTAGTTAGTGAAGTCTCTTGTTCGTAGCGGCTGGGGGAGAGAGTGGAGAAAGCATAGCTAATTGAATTACTCTCAGTAATTGCCACAGTGATATTTGCACTTTAGCAGATATAAACATTGTGTTGTAGTTGCATTCATCTGCTACTGTATTCTCATGGGAATATAGGAGCTTTTTGTATAGTGTAAAATTGTGTTGCAGCGTAGCATCACAGCTGCATATATGAACCATTTGTTAAAACACAGAAATACACTGACCTGTTGTTGTTCATTTAAACATATCAGCCATTTGTAGCCATGACAGCAGCTTTGGGTTTGATGACCTGTAGCAGGTCTACTGCTGCCTGCACACCAGACCAGAGCCCCTTGTAACTGAGTTTGGTGGTAGTGTCTGTAAAGATTATGTCTCAGTTAAAGAGTAAGTACAGTCAGCCTGCACAAACAAGCAGGAATAGATTGAGACACATATATAACTCTTCACATTCACCAAGTATTTTATTTGAAGATGGTTTTTCTCAACTGAAAATTTGTGGTGCCATAATATTTTGTGCAGTTGATGTTAATTTCCAACAGTTTTGGTAAATATCCTTGTTAGTGTTAATCCACTTGAATTTGAATGTTTCCCATGAAGTGTATGAGTGAGAGGAGTGGCTGCTTTTAGTAGGTTTCACTGATTTCAATGCAGCAAACACAAAAAGCCAGCGAATGTACAAAAAACCTTTTCTGTCCTGATCTTTCATATCAACCACCTCAGTCCAACTTTAGTCACGTAAGATTTTGTTGGGGTCTCTCCATGTTCTAATTCCCACAGTGTTACTTTCCTACATTTATCATTGTATTTTTGCTCTTGCTTCACAGGCTCGTGTTTCTCCCTGCCAGCGCTGCTCTTTGAATACAGCACACTCAGAATTTCTAGTCTGACACCCCTAACAGAACAGAGATCTGACTGCTCTGACACAGTGCACTGATAACAGTAAGCAGCCTACTGTAAAACCTACAGCAAGAGCATATTGTAGACCAGTGTAGCAATCTAAATAGACACCAAACATGGCCCAGAGCCGGCCTCTGCTTAGTCTTGATTTAGCGGGTGAGTGGAGGCGACCTATCCGTGGCTCAGTGACAGTTTACAGTGGGCTCAGTGCTCTGGATGTCAGTAGGATGGAGATGAGTGCCTATACATATATCAGTCAGTGTCACCTAATGGGGTTTCTGCTGTGCTACACTCAGTCAGCTCTTGGAGTTGATTCTCTAACCTCCTATGTTGATGTGAACCTCTGTTTCAGGTTGAAGATTTATGTGCAAAGTCCATTTGATCATGTGAAAGTCTTCATGAAGGCAGAGGGGAGGAGGGCTAACTCTGTCAGGTGAGAATGGCTCTCTACCTGTCACCTATCTTCTTTCCCTTGACGAACGCGTGATACATCATAATTGTCAAAGAACATGTTTTCAGTTTTTTTTGCTGAAAAGGGTTCAGGGCCAAAACAGGTCATGGTTTGTTAGGGCTGAACAACTTGCTGACAGGGTCAAGAAGCCAATCATGAGGTTTCTTGTTACTTAGCATTTCATTAGACTTGCATAATAGTCATATGATGTTGTTGTTTTTTACCGAGTTGTTTATGAATTAAATATGTTTATGGCATTTGCCTGTATTTGATAGAACAACAGTTTAGTAAAGCAAATGACACAGCGTTGCATGTTATGTGTCTTAACTACTAGAATAACCATTCAGTGTTTCTTAATTATACCTGAAGAGTTTGTCTTCTTAAAGAACAGCCAGTTCTTACACAGAGTACTAATGTAATTATGAACAGAACAACAGGAACATACTAAAGGCAGTGGAACTAATGCGGATGATGGAATTCAAAGTAACAGGTAAAATTTATTCATCACAAATTTCAAGACAAGATACTGACATTGGCACTTTTTAAAATCCCCCATTAGTGTCCAAATCCTGTCATTGCTTAGGCATCCTGTCTGTGTGACCTCTGGCAATTTGGTTAGGTTTCACGGTCATAACTGATTTATTCAGTGTGTCGGCATAATTTGTTTATGATCATCACATCATTCAATTCTAAATTCCTGTGGAGCTACGTAGACTTTTGGCAGTGAGGCCTTGAAGGCGGGGGTTTCTCCTCCCCTTTTTACTTTGAACACTGATCAAGAAAATTCTCCACAACTGTTATCTACATTTTCCACCCCTGTTTTCTTTCATTTTTGAATTCACTCACTTGGTTCCATAGTATTTTCTGCCCTGCATGCTCTCTCTTCTCCCTGTCTGTTTGTTTAGTCAGAGGATGATGTTGATACCACCTCGTTTGCCTTGCTTACTTTCAAATACTTTGGTTGTTCTCCATCTCCACTTTGTCATGGAGTGAATGTTGATACTTGATGCTCATAATCATTACCCTCCCACCTCACATGAATCATCATGAAACCTCCCATCCCATCCTTATATACTCCCTATGTTTCACTCTGTGTGCTGGGCTGCACACACTTTCTAGGCAGTTACATGATTTTTATGACAGCCCTGAATGTTTTAATGTGACATTATAATCTGATGCCACACACCTTTACACTGACATAAAATATGCTGGGTTTCTGTTGTAAGAACCTGCTGAAACAGAATGGAATGTGTAACACTTGTCCGGCTTCTGCTTTTGTTTCCACTGCCACCATGGAGGCATGTTCCAGGAGCTAAGTTTCAACACCCCTCTGGAGGCAGTATTAAATCAAGTTTGAGAAATGTGAGGCAGCAGGGGGTGGGTGCTCACAGGGCTGTCACCCATGATTGGGTCATCATGTCTCAGCTGTTATTATTACAAGCATGACATGTGAACATACAGCCACTGGTTTAGAGGTAAAACACAGAATTCAGCGAGCAGACTGGGCAAAGTGAAGACATCACATTTGTGTTCTGCTTGTTCAGCAGCAGTCTAAGCACCACATACAGTCTAAGTAATGTAGATTGTGATGCACTTTGTTGTTGTCCTGTGCTCAGCTGTGAGCGTGTGAAGAGCACAGCCCCGCCCTCATCTAAACAGAAACCATTATTGGCAAAATTCTGTGGAAAAGCAAAGCAGAATGAACTGAATCAGCCGGGTGACGGTTACGGGAAGCTCGGGGTGTACAGCTCATTGGGCTACAGTGGAAACCCAGCTATAAACATGTTAAAGTGGGGAGGTCAACAGACACATCTCTTGCTGTTTCCCAGGAAATTTTCAGTAAATGAGTCATTACCATCCATCATCACCCATTGTCAGAGGAAGATTTTATAGTCCTCTCCTAAATGATACCTGATGCAGTCAGTCATAAGTCAGACTTGGCAAGCATGTTGTTAAGTCTGTGGTAATGAGTAAGTGGCATGAATCCCTCTCTGTATCCCACTCTCTCTCTGTAACCTTTTCCTGTCACACCTTAATAGCTCTGAGTCTGCCTATGCATAATGATGGTCTGTTAGTGTTTATTGTCAACATTATACCGGGGGTGGATGAAAAGAACTAGGGAAAAACGTGATGCATGTTCACTGGGCAGTTACTGTACATATAGGACCATGCCCGCAGACACTGGGGCTAATGAGCTGAGAGGCTGTCTCCAGACCGAGGTCACATCCCAGGGTCAAAATATCACAGCCACTTTTTGAGTAATTCAGTTGTAGAGCTAAACCCCTGGTTCTGAACTGTTTTGTAACATGAATGCTTAGAGGTCATTTGCCACCTCTAACACAGAGATTATGACTGTTATTTTTGTTGAACGCCTACTGGAATATCAGGACAGTCAAATAAAGGAGCTGTTGTCCTTTTCCTCTCAGCCTGCTGAATCCCACAAAACCTCGACAACGCTGACGTGTCAGTAGCATTTCAGATATTTTTTTTTATTAATTTTTTTTTCTACATTTGCAGCCAAAGAAAGAAAGCTTGTGTGTGCATTTTGTTTTTGACCTACATGATACTGATGTCACATTCAAGTGGTGCTTTCTCTCATATATTTGTGGCAAACCTTCTCCTTCGCCCTCCTAACCCCACCAGTCTGCTCCTCCTCAACTTGTGGAGTTGTGTCCATGTTTGTTTCTGTGTAGCAGATGCTTCCTCGGGTCTCCTGCAATGCTGAACTGCATAAATAGTAGCAGATAATGTTGCATAACTGTTATCTGCCTGTACTGATTTTCATCCTTATTTATTGAAGTTACTAGTCAGTCTCAGTTGTACTCTGAGATTATAGGCCAGGTTATGTGTGGGTGTTTATACGTGTTTGATGCCCCTAGAGGAAGCATACCACTGATTTTAAAGTATTGGTAAGATAAAAAATAAAGCTGGCATACCAAGCAATCCTGGCAGCAGTCAGCAGCATCCAAATAGTGTCCTTTTCAGACATGCACTGGAACCCTGAATTTCTCTAGACATTACCCAGGGGGGGTGTATGTGAGAATGCAAATGTCCAAGTCATTCGACCTGGACCTTTACTCTGCCAACTGTCCACAGAATGTCCAAGTGAGCTGGAATGAGCCTGTGTGAGAATGTAGCAGCAGATAGTCCGGAGTATCCACACCGAGATAGAACGTCATCAACTCGTACACTATCGTGTAAGTGGCGCAAAACCAGAAGAATACAAACATCTGATGGTCGAAGACACCAACGAAAGTATCTAATTGGAGACGTGATAAGATTCAGGAACATCTGTCGTTAAGAGCCAGCGCCAGAATTGTCAGACAAGGCAAGAGTCTCTGTTGTATATAACCAAACTGCAAAGTGATTATGTGACTGCGTCATGTCCCGCCTCCTGCGCGCTCTACCCAGACACGTCCCCTGCGTATAAACCAGACGGAGCAGTAGTTTAGAACACATGTGACACAGACCATTTCCTGTTGTGTGCAGCATGTGTGAAAGGGCAACTCTGGACAAAGTCCAGGCCTGATTCCTGGACATGTGTGAAAATGGCTTTCAGTTACAGTGAGCCAGATTCACAAAACAGTATCGGTACCAACTACTGGACACCTATGGAGATTTCTCATTTAATTTTTCACTAGATTAATCCAAGTTAACATTATCTGTTAAAACAGTAATGTCTATTCAGGTTCAGAGTATTTTCATTGTTTCCCAACCACAGCTCCTTCCTCGCTGATGGGTCTCAGCAGTAAGTGAAAACAGTATGAACCTCCCTGAATAGAACGCTGGTATTGCTGTGTGTTCTGTTCATTCACTAGAACAATATATAGAGACCAGATGTGTGCATGTTCTTGGCTGAGACACCCAGCTGTGTTTGTAGAAATGGCTTCTGCTTTAACAGTCCTATCGACACCACAGGGAACCACAATCAACTTTGCCATCTAGTCTTCTTTGTCTGCTGTTTACAGACACTTGTGTTGTGGTTTAGCTTATGCATTTGCAGAAATAAGAGACATGCATGAACATTAATTCATTGCAAATCAGACAAAAACAAAAGAAATTGATTCAGTATATTTGTCTGCTAGGCACATTGCAAATGGATGCTGCCTTTGTAGATGTCCTGCTTCAGCTTACTGCAATAGTCTTTAATTATATAGCTCATACCAGCATTATAGAGTGGTTTCTTTGAACTGTTTTCTTTCTGCAGTAGAAACCTATGTGCCAAATATTGTGCCCAAACTTACATAGGCTGTTTCTTCTCTTCTGATATGGAAATGTGTCAAATACCCTGTAAGAAGGGTTTGACTGCCAGTTACTGTACTGTATATATTCAAGATGTAAGATGCCTTGTGTTTTGGTGATGACAGCCACAACTGGATGGTTCTCAAGCAGCTGAGTGTAGAAGTAACTTGAATCTGTTTCTCAAGAGTCCTGTTAACTGTTCAGTGGATTATGACATCCATAATACATGACAGGACCGCTTAGAGACAGGGCTAGACTCATGTCATCTCATACAAAGAGGTAAAGGAGGGGTATGTCAGTTTACATCTCTTGAGAGAAACACCACATAGGATTTTGACTTTGCCGCACCATGACTCAAATTTCTAAAAGATTTTTGTACCACAGGTGGCTGCAAATAAAAAGTAGGAGTTAGGTTTTTGCTCTTCATTGCTTTCTAGCAGCTAAACTCAGTGTGCCTAATATCATATTATAATTTACCAAGAATGCTGTAATTGCATTGTCTTGTAATCACCCATTTCGTTTTTGTGCATCAATTTTACCTGAAATAGGTACCATGAGTTGGCCATCCAGAAGAGCCTAAGGGACAACCTGAGCAACAAAACACTGATTGAATATCCTGTGTTGTTTGTTGTACTGAAAGATCACTGGAAGGAATATCCACTGAAAGGACCAGGTAAATGTTAATATGTATGAATTGATATGAATTGAATTTCCTTACTCCTGTCCTTGAGCAGCGGCACTAACCTACTGATGCATTATTAGCAAAGCATTATTTCTTCATCACAATATTCAGCTTCCTTTTCACTTTACAGCTATGTTTTCTATAACTAAACAAAAGGCTGGATATATGATATGAGTCCTAAAATGCCAACCACAATTCCAGCAGCATTGTATCATGTCCACATTTCTTCAGCTAAGACTGTAAGACTCCCTGTTCCCTTATTTTTCACTATAGCAACATGCTACCCCAATGGAAATTAGTGTGTTCTGCAAAGCATCACATACACCAGCTTAACCTCAGCAGAGACTGTGGCCAAAAAGAGGCTCAAACATGGCTTACTGTAAACGATGACCTCATGAGTTGTGGAATGACAGAAGATGAGAAAGGGAGATCAGCCTGTATGTTTGCTCACCTGTTTGTCAGTGTCTGGTGTTGAGTGCCGAGAATCATGACAAAGTAGGATTGTATACAGCGATTTGGTCCTACTCAATGTGCTAAGTGTCGCCAAACGGTGTCTATCTCAGGGGGGTTAGCATGGCCACAAAAGACCACACTAACCCAGCATCAGACAGACTGAATGACGAATGAGCTAATTTTAGTCTGAGTATGTGTGTTTTCAGCGATAAGGCCTTGGTGCCTCACTGTTTTGCTATGATGTTACTCATAGAAACATCCTGATAATTGCACATGCCATGGCCTGGGAAGCTGGGCAGGAAGTGATAACAAGCAATTGGACACTGTGGCAGCAGTGTATCCAGTGAGGATAAAGTAATGTTAAGAGTCTAGCAGGCCTCACACAGGCAGCATGCAGCTGGTCAGTGTACTGGTTCAAACTACATTCAGCCAGTAGAAATTTTATATGTATGGCCTCAGTGACCCTGAGCCAGCACCTCTGTAATAACATTTCACTTGCTCCTATTGGGTTTATTTTTTTAATAATGATGTTTTAATGCCACATTTAGTGTTGTATTCGAGTACAGAACTTGAGTTCAAGTCCGACTCGAGTCCAGTGAAGGCATCTGCTCTAGTCTGATCCCTGGAATACGGGTACAGATATCTTCTGAAGCAAGAAGACTGTGTTGGCCATGCATATACAGTGGGTACGGAAAGTATTCAGACCCCCTTAAATTTTTCACTCTTTGTTATATTGCAGCCATGTGCTAAAATCATTTAAGTCCATTTTTTCCCTCATTAATGTACACACAGCACCCCATATTGACAGAAAAACACAGAATTTTTGACATTTTTGCAGATTTATTAAAAAAGAAAAACTGAAATATCACATGGTCATAAGTATTCAGACCCTTTGCTCAGTATTTAGTAGAAGCACC
>NW_018127938.1:662307-680723 GCF_001952655.1 Monopterus albus
GGGGGGCTGCAGTGATGGTTGACTTTCTACAACTTTCTCCCATCTCCCGACTGCATCTCTGGAGCTCAGCCACAGTCATCTTTGGGTTCTTCTGTACCTCTCTCACCAAGGCTTTTCTCTCCCGATAGCTCAGTTTGGCCGGACGGCCAGCTCTAGGAAGGGTTCTGGTCGTCCCAAACGTCTTCCATTTAAGGATTATGGAGGCCACTGTGCTCTTAGGAACCTTAAGTGCAGCAGAAAATTTTTTGTAACCTTTGACCTCATGATTTTCATTTGCTCTGACATGCACTGTGAGCTGTAGGGTCTTAGACAGGTGTGTGGCTTTCCTAATCATGTCCAATCAGTATAATCAAACACAGCTGGACTCAAATGAAGGTGTAGAACCATCTCAGGGATGATCAGAAGAAATGGACAGCACCTAAGTTAAATATATGAGTGTCACAGCGAAGGGTCTGAATACTTATGACCATGTGATATTTCAGTTTTTCTTTTTTAATAAATCTGCAAAAATGTCAAAAATTCTGTGTTTTTCTGTCAATATGGGGTGCTGTGTGTACATTAATGAGGAAAAAAATGAACTTAAATGATTTTAGCATATGGCTGCAATATAACAAAGAGTGGAAAGTTTATGGGGGTCTGAATACTTTCCGTACCCACTGTAAGTGGATATGTCAGGACTGCCCGCTACTCAGGGTGTAATGGGGTAAATGCTTCTGTGAGTATGAGTATTCAGCTGCATAAGAAACCCAAAGATTAACAGGTCTTGTAATTAAAGGATTTCTGATAAGCAACAACTAAATCAAAGATAAATGCTTAATGATAGACGGGCATAGCTTTTTAATTATCTTACACCCCAAAACAAAAATATTATGGGCTCAGCTGGATAATGTTTTTTAGATACAGGCAAAAAGGTTTTGGCCGGAGTCTGACATTTTAAAGTGAATTTAATGCTGTTGGCTTCATGCACAGAGTTGCACATGTTTTATGATTCACCAAACTGTGTAAAGTTAATGTTGAGGAGTCACTGCCTATTATTCACAATTATCATTTTATAGCCGTTTATTCTACAGCCGTCCTTTCTCACATGTCCACCCTACTTTATTGCATAACTAATTGCAGGGCAGGCTGCCTCATTTCAAAACCAACATGGAGCCAGAACATAGTGTCATTATTCCCAAGCTGTCAGTACTGATCTTTTCTTTCTCAATGCTTCTGTTAAGTTAAAGCATGACCCCCGCCATTCTCCAGTCAGTTTTATGCAAATCATCATTTGCCTCTATGTTTGAACATGTAACCTACTGCTGTTGTAATAACCGTGTGTTATTGTCTTATACGCAAATCAGGTCATATCTTTTCAGCTGAGCCTGCGTCAGCCTGCAATAGTTTCGCAGCAACGAGTGAAGGTATGAATCAAGGCAAGGATGTCACACAAGTTTCGCCATCCCTGCAAAGATCTCACACCCCCAGAGGAACCAGCATCTGGATGGGAGTCCCAGAGACCAGCCCTGAAACTGACCCCCCACTGGAGAAAAGGGCCAAGAGAGAAGCAGGGGAAGAAGAGTTGGAGGAGGGAGAGATCATGGACAGTAGTGAAGAAGAGGAAACGCAGGAAGAAAAATCTGAAGAAAATACCCCATGTAACAAAAGCTCTGGTGAGACCAGAGATCTGTCTGACATGGAGGTGATTAAAGATGAACTAGGAGACAGCGTGGACATTAATGTTGATGATGGTATTTAATACACACAGTGACAGCAGCAGAGATCAGTGTATAAAGGAGGAGATTACTGCTTCCACTGATGTCAGTTGAGCTGCCACAGAGAGGACTGAGGTCAGTGTGACTCAGGAGGATGCTGTGGAAGAGTCTGGGCCTGCTCATACTCGTCACTGTCAAGATGGGGTTCAGTCAGCTGATACTGCTGACAGCTGTGGATTGGAGTAATACCCAGATGTTCATCTGTCATTTGTCTTGTGCTGGTGAACCAATGAACAGCAGCAGTGTTTTCAGTCTTTTTAGGAAAAATAGTGGTGGTTTCCTAAATATATTAATGTATATGCACAGAATAATTTTGATAATGTTCATAATTTAGGTTTAGATCATTTGTCTGGAAGCATGGTGTCTTGAATAAAAACATTGCTTATAAATTGTGTGTTACACTGCCGCATGTCTTTGGTGGATGCTGACAGTGTCATATGAGGCGCAACATATTTTTGAGTAATCACATCTACATTTATCAACTTCCAGAGCTCATTCTTTGTCTTGGGAAATGTGGATTGAATATGTTCATCACACAAATGAAAATCCCATCTTAAGGCTCGTTTAGCTCTCCTGGAACTTTGTAATCTTCAGTGGCCTCTATTTCTTAGTACAGTTAATATACAATGGCAAGAAAAAGTAAGTGAACCATGTGGTTTTCTCCATGAACTGGTTATAAAATGTGATCTGGTCTGCATCTAAGACACAAGTATAAACAATATGCTAATACAAACAGTTATAATTTTTCATGTCTTTATTGAACCCAGCCATTAAACAAAGTGCTGGTGGAAAAAGTAACAACTGGTTGAAGCTCTTTTGGCACCATTGACATCAAACAAGAGCTTCCTGTACCTGTGGGTTAGGCCTTCATAATATTCAGGAGGAATTTTGGACCATTCTTCCTTATAGAACTGCTTCAGCACAGCCATATTCCTGTAGGACGTCTGGTGTGAGCGACTCTGAGGTGGTTCAACGGCATATCTAACTGGGCCACTCCAAAAGGTGCGTGTTCTTGTTTTGAAGCCATTTCACAATAGGTTTGCTAAAGTGCTTAAAGCCACTGTGCTACTGCATCACCCAACTTCTAATGAGCTTCAGGAGTTTGACAGTGGTACAGTGGCTCTCAATGTGCATGTGTAATGTTCCTCCGAGTTAACAAGTAAACAAGATAGGACTGAGAGAACAAGAAAAGAAAATAATGTGCGTTAGGAAAATACAAACAAAATGAAAGTACTTATAAAATACTCACCCAATGTCAGGTGGGATAAGCTCCGTCCCCGCTACCCTATTCAGGAATAAGAGGTATTGATAATGGATGGATGGAAGGATACTTATAAAATATATGTACAGTATATATACACAGTTTAGCTGGGGTTTTCAGATGTACACAAAGGTATATTTACAAGGTATTGCACTAAGGGTTGTGCTTACGTTATACAGTCATGGGTTAAGTGTTCATTAGAGTGAGCGTCAAGGCGCTCTTTAACAAGCTTGAGGTGTGCTGCAGTGGTTTATTTGGACAGCATCAGCTCTCTGTGAAACATGATGTCATGTTTCATATCAACATGAAAACTCAAGAACACTGATATGCATCTTTAGGTGAAGTTGTTTGCATTTTGAAACTAGAAGTCGTTACAGGGCTCAGATAAAAGTATGTTTGATCATTAATAATTCCACTGGGTAAACCTTCAGGATGTCATATATTAATATCATTGTTTTCCAACACCTTGTGAACAAAGCTGAACACAAAAAACCGCATTATACTCTGAAGGACATGTTTTTGTGTAATACACATGAGGTGACTTGCTAAGTGAACTCAGCCCCACGCAGTTTCCTTCAGTTTTGACATTCAATGAACTTCTTCTTTCTGTTGAGCTTCAGTAAGATTATTTGTCTCATTTTTCAATCAGCTAATAAATGTTGTGTGTGTGTTGACATGCTCTTTTTTTCCTGACACATCTGAACTGTCTCTGTGTGAATGTACTTAAGCATGTGGTGCCTGTGCTTACCATAATATTAGTTTAGTACAACAGCAGAGTGCCAGTAATAACTGTCAGTATAACTCACCGGTGGGCCCAGTGTTTCTAGATGTGTTTTTATAACCTCTTTTGGATGATGACACCTATCTTTGATGTCTGGCCTGTGATGACACATTTTCCACCCTTCTGCAGTCGGGGCCAGTGATTACACATGAGGACTGAACATCCCTCTGTGAGGGAGGACACAGATGCACATTTATCTTTTGTCCTAGGTGATTTTAATCACATTTAATATCCACTTAAATTTTCAGGCAAATTCATTTTTATACTCTGCCATACATCTTGCACATTTTTGCCATAGAGCTTGTACGTCTTGGACCTCATACAGTCTGGAAAATGAGTATACAGTTTGCAGAGCCGGCCCTTTCTGAAGATAAAATCCAATACTCAAACATTAAACAAATTAGAGATAACATGTAATTTGGTAAGCTTTAGAGGTGCTGGCCGGTAGAGACATTTGGATACCTTCAGACAGGCTACCCCCCCACTGCTGGGTGTAGCTTCATATTTACTGACATACGAGGGTGGTATTGATTGTTACATTTAACTCTCAACAAGAGAAAGCCCACTTCCTAAAATACCACATCACTTAGTTATTTAAACAACCAAGGGGATGCTGTTGTAGTAGGCCCTGTCGTGGCACCCACACTGTTGCCATTATCCTACAATGTGCCGCATCCAGCAGTGACTGTTGTCCACTTGTAGAATCTTAGTGTGGTAGGATTCAGAACCAGTTGTTTATACTGTATAAAAACATGAAGTACTTTTATACAGTATGTGGTGATTTTGCGCAGACAAATATGCAGTTTTGCAGAAGCATCACCAAGTGGAACATCTGTTTTCATTTGTCATATCTGTTTTGCCTGGCTAAATTTTCTGTCTCAATGTTACTCAATGTAACCACACAAAAACTGCTTTTGTTTGTTCGATATTAAAAGTAGGTTTGTGCTGTTTTTATTCTGTGGAGAACAAAGGCATTGGGGAAATGCCTCCGGTTTAATTACGTTGCCTTTTGGAATTTCTGAAGTTGGTTTGCACTTAATTTGCCTTGACATGCTGAGCAGGGCTGATTTTTTGAGACTGAGTTTGGAACACAGTTCCGCTGTGGTGGCCGAGTCCAGAACCCTGCATCAGGAACCACAGGTACTGAAGCACAAACTCGTGCTTCCAGAGTCTGATATCGCCCATTTTCCCATGGCACAGTGAGAATCATTTATCAAGCAGAACCTCTACAATGGGTGGAAAGATGTTTAAATGTTCAAATTCAGACACTTTTCATCTGCAACCAAGTATTCTGCATGTAAATTTTCCTTTTTGAATTGACATTCAGTTGATATTTTTCTTGTCTCATTGTTCCAGGCATAGATAATAACTACTAAATGACATTTTGGAAGATTTTCTATGGCCTGTTCATTGTCAAGCCCACAGAGATTTTACTACAAGCTGTCTTTGATCTGCAAAAACATGACTTTTTCAGGATACACCGGCTCAAGCATTATGGTTGTTGTTTTTCTTATAAATCATACAACATGTGATGACGTTAGTTTGTACAGTGCATGGGTTTTTGGGACAAACTAAACCTAAATTACCGACGTATTAAATCAGAATGAGCCATGGTGCTCTAGAGCCACTGGTTGATTGAACTCATCTTGTGTTTAGAGTAAATGTCACTGCCACTCTTCAGCACAAACAGACCAGCAATGTTGTCACTGCAGTCACCTCGGAGACTGATCCACAGTAGGATGTTTTGAGGAAGTGATTCACTTGTTCCCTTTTGTCTGCCCTATGTCAATCTGACAGTCTGAACCAACAGAGCCTGCGTGTTGTCTGTGTTATTCTCTTATTATCTGCCTCAAGTGAAGTAGTTGTTATAACACCTGGCATTGTATGATTTTTGGTCCCATTTTCTCTCTGCTGCATTATGGTAGGAGCTCTGGCCTAATCAACCTGATGTCACAAAATAATTCTGAGATATTAGCAAGCAATCCCCTATGACGTGGAACCATCAATCTAGCCCAGGGGTTCTCAGCCTTTTGTAACTTAAAGCCCGCTTTTGATTATTAAAACATTTCCAAGGACGATCTTGTCACATAATGTATTCATTGTTGTAATAATGTGTCAGTGTATGTATTAAATGTATCCAGGGTCATATTTCCTCACCAAAGTCTTTGTAGCTTTTACTGGTGCAGGATTATCTCTGATCACTTTTTCATTTCAAAAACATTTTGTGTCACTGCATCTGAGGAAATGTTGGCTGGGCAACTTGTTAACAGCAGTAAGACCCATTTGTCACATGAAGACGTGTCGTGATATTCAGATGTCATTGAATTTATGCATTTTAATTCGAAGTTTGTTTAATTTAGGTGAATTCTTGAGCACATTTGGTGAATGCCTAGCTTTGTAAATGGCATTAATAATAATAATTTTAATCTAACACTTTGCAGTACTACTCTACAACCCACCAGATGGCGCTCTGTGGCCCACTGGTTGAGAATGGCTGGTCTAACTCATGTCCCAGCTGCATACTTTGAATTACATCTGGCTGAAATAACAGAGCAGTTTTTCAGACTATATACATCCAGAATCATTTACAGTTAAAATGGTAACATAACACTAAATGCTATTCAGAGAGCTACTCATGAGTGAAACAGCCCAACCTGTCCATGTGGGGCCCAGTTAGTGTAGGAGTCTAGGGCACTGAATATCACCTCACCTGTAGGAAGTAATGGGAGCTAGTGCGTGAGGTACAGTAAACTGGGCTCTGAAATCAAACCCCTGTATAGCTGCCAGACTGTCCTTGTTTCTGTGCATACCCATTGGCCCCTGGTTGAATGGTGCTTGGATGCAGTTTCCTCCAGAGAACCACAGTGTTGTCTCTGTCTCTCAACAATTCAAGGTATACAGCTTCCTTGGAATGTGTGTGGGCTGTGGTCCTGGAGAGGACGCCGACTAAGCTCTCTGTTGTTCTGCAGGAGGACTTGTTAGTGGGTATTATTACTAAAGCATGGATACTGTAGATATCCACTTCTCACTGGACATAGTTAAAATATTTTGGTGTCTTGTTCTCGAAAGGTGAAGCATGCAACCATCTGGTTGGTGAGGGATTGGCGGTGATAGACCTTTTAGCCACATCTCCTCTGTGTGTGTTTCTACCCTCATACATTGCCATGAATCTGGTTAATGATTGATAGAAAAAGATTGTAGGGACAAGCAGCAAAATGAGGTACCTGTGAAAGGCTTCACCCTCAGGGATAAACATCCATAGAGAGCTCAGAGTGAATAAAGCTGTGCCTTTGCATTGAAAAGGTATGGGTGTTTCAAGCAGCTGAGGAGGGGCCCTTTTGAACAGCTGTCTGTGGCCTAGAGGATGGTGAAAGGCATTATTCTGTCAGTCCCACCTGGCCTTGGATATGATAGTAAAAAAAAAACTTGATATGCTCTTATATTAAGCATCATGACATGTTTATCACTCCGAGATAAAAACATTAAAAATGCCTTGCAGTTTTTCATTTTCATTAAACACATTGACTGTCACTAAACTGTGATTTACAGTCTATTCTGCAAAGCCTATCACTTTTTATTTACAGACCTGGACTTTAAGATGACTAAATGTAAGTGCACATTTGGTAAGTGCACATCTTTCCTTACATGTATATCTGTTTGTGTGTGTGTGTGTGTGTGTTTACTTAATTGCAGTTTGGGACAAAGGGTGGTTAGCGGGCACATTTTTAGTGCAAAAACCTTAAGAGTCATAGTTGCCGCTCAGCTGTATTTCCATAGCACAACCACAGTGAAAAAAAGAAGATGCAAAAGAAATCAGAAGTTGTGTTACAGGAAAAGTGGGTAGCAATATAATGACCTTAACCCTTGACAATAGTGGAAACCAGGCTGCAATTACCCAGCATGGGGGAACCAAAAAGAGTCGGAAAATCCATCAGTCTTGTCGCTTAGTGTTCCATAAGAACATCAGCAAAATCCTGTTCACTCCGCTGCTTAGGGGTTCAAACCACATTTTAAATGCTAACCAAGAAAATGTTATTTTATTACATTACTTCTTGTGGCACAAATTTTAGACTTTAGGTTCTGCTGCTACACATCGAGAAGTTATATCAGCTGAATGTCTACAGGCAATAGCAATTTGTAGATGTTCAGTATCTGAAATACTCTGTGGCATTCAATACTGCTTCTGCATTCAGTCACTAACATCGAGGCTCCATCTTTTATATCACTAATATTCAATATTTTAGCCATTTTTGGAGGCAGTCTTAAATGCAAGAAGCCAAAGCAGCTGTTGAGTTAAATCCCTTCAACATTTTAAGGGAAATGAAGGCAACGAAACGGCTTTAGGTTGTGTGACTTCACTGGTCTGTTCAAGTTGAAGAACAGCAAGAGCAGCAAATGCCAACATTACCTCAACTCTTAACAGTCATTGCCCCATTGGAAATGATTCAGATTTGTCTCCATTGGGCTGGGACTAAAGACGCCCAGAGACTAAGTGCTGCCTCTCCCCTCAGTGCTCGGCTTGTTTCAGCACATAATCAGTGCAGTAGCCAGTGGTCCTCTGGGGACATGCTGAGCAGTTTGACGGCATGGGAGGGATTGACTCTGATGTTCCCCTAAGCCTGCTCATCAGGTATTCTTATGTAATTGCAGATGGAAATAGGGTGTGTCAGAAGACTGTGGCTGTAGTATGTGTGTTCATTCCGGTTGCAACAGGAGGGTCCCACGCCCTGTCAGAATTTGGCAAATGGATGGTCCTTTACATCACTATGTTACAATGAGACATTTAAGTTGTAATATGCAAATATATTTTTATATGGCATTTGTATGATGTCAATTTTAGGTGCACATTTGATAGCAATGAGTTTAAAATGTGCAGGTATTATCAGACAAGGTTATCCATAAAAAAAGTGTGTTCCTCGTTTGTCCAGCAGATGGTGCTATTTAAAACAAGTGGCTGCCTCTGTGTTTGTACTCGGGGGCCACCCTCAAACCTTCATTGCTTCATGCCCCTGGGGTCCTTACAACAGTGGTGCTTGATGAAGCTTTAATGCTAATGTCTTTGTCATATAAACACATTTTTGGTTCAGGGAATGAGGCAGTCGCTGAGTGATTTAATTGCAGGGGCGCCTGTGAGTGAGAGTCTTGTTTGCCTGTGTGTCTGAGAGCTATAGTTTTTACAGGTTTGTGCTGTGATGGCTGGAACGCCACAGTTTATTTCTCACAATAAACACCATCCTTCTGTTCTCTAAGAATGAGTGATTGTGAAACTTGCTACTCTGCATATTGATACACTGTAAAGGAATGCCTCGCATGCAGATGCCATTACATAACCAGGTTAGCTGCATTGTGTTAAGAAGACAAATGACTGTCTGATTGCATGACACTTTCCAAACAATGAAGGGCAGAGATGGAAATTTTCTTCTTCAGGAAGAAACAAGAAAGGGAAGAGCAAAAACAGAGCTCCCTGTTTTGACTGTAAATCCCAGCTGCTAGGGGCAGCCACACATCTGTGTGATTAGGTAAACCTCAGCAGCCTTTCATCTGAGCAATCTGTAAAACCTCAGTGGCACACACTGTGTGGTGTGCTGCTCAATCAAAGGCAACATATTCCGCTGAACCTCTTATTAAATACACTTGATTAAGGCTTATTTTCAGCAGCTATACAGGAAACGTGTGAAGAAGTGCCTTGTAGTGTGAGATGGACAAGTTTTTATGGCTCTTTGCAAGAAGGTCAAATGCCTTCTGTGGGTGCAAGTGAGTGCTTGGGAGTGTTTGTGTATATTTGGGGAATCTTCTAAGCTAAAGTGAACATGTTGCTCTGAAATATTTTCCAACATCTGCCGCCCATCAGGATGTCTGCTTTCTGAGCCACTGCTGCATTCCTGAGCCGCTCCCTCTACCTGGATCAAGAAGCCGTTCCCTGTCGTTGCTCCTGACCTGTGCGCTCCCTGCCCCTGTCCAGGCTGTACTGTAGGTATTTATACCAGGTGCAAACATCTGCCACCAGACCCCGTGTCTCAATAATAATAATAGTGTGTCCTTCACAGACTTCAACTTCATATTGCTTGGGTTTTAAGCACTTTGGGGTAATAAAACAAGTACAGGACCAATCTGAGCTCAGGTAAACACAAATAATGAAAAGACCAGAGAAGAAGTCAAATGGTAGCAACACACTGTTTCAGCTGCTGGAAACTGACTTTGAAGCTGACCACAGAAACAAATACACCACCCCTGTTTCCTGTCCTTCCCTGTTTCATCCTTCACAGTAGTACTTCTTAATGCATGTTACATTGAAACCCGGAGGGGATACTTAAGCTGTCTTTACTCTGCAGGGCTGTTTACAACTGTTGAGCAGACTCCTGCAGTTTAAGAGCCAGCAGAGACCAATGCAACCGATTCATTTTTAAAGGCAACTGCTAATGAATTCAGTCAATTTGGTAGTGCTGGTCCACTGTGTGGAAAAAAAGGTTCGCTCAGGAAAGCGTGCTTTGTATACACCCTATTGTATGTAATAATAGTCATTGTCCTTGTTGCATGGTGTCTAATCCCAGCCCATTCACTGCAGCACTTAAGATTCTTGGCATACTCCCATACGCATTGCTACTCGTGGACTTAATCTTTTTTCTCGCCCCCCTCTCAGAATCAGTCAAGTGTATGGTTTAGCCAGATAAAATGAAAGCAAGCTAGCTCGTCGCAGAATGGCATTCCAAAGCACACAAAGTCAGGAGAGACGGCCTCCAAGGTTGTGTTATATAAGACCGGAGTGACCCTTGTGTTATATAAGACCGGAGTGAGGCTTCGTGTACATGAGAATCTGTTGGGTCTACCAAGTGATAAAACAGGAGGATTTTCTTTGGGAGTAGTGACTTTAAATATCTCCCCCCACCTCTGTGCATGGGAGAGTTGTTTGTTTGTTCTCTCCTGTAGTGCAGTTTGGACAGACTGAACTTGTGACACAATGTCGTGTTTTATAAATAAATCAGTTTTATTTGTAGCATATAAAATTAAATCATTTTACAATTTATTCCAGTATGACAAATAATATCCAAATAAAGTAGCTACACTTTAAAAAATAACGATAAATAATATAACAATAATAAAAACATTCATTCATCCTTTGACATGTTTTGCCTTGTCTTTTTCATGAAGGGAGTTCGATAGCTGCCAGAAAACATGAACAATAATGCCCACGTCAGGAAGGAATGAAACTGCACACTTGTCAAACAAGCCAAGAGGTTACATTTCAATTCTGGGGTTTTGTTCTTCAGATACAAGATGGGATGCTAATCAGAGTTGCACATGTGCATATCTACATATAGACATACAGGTCTAGAGTCTGGGACATGTCTGATGTGAAGGATCAAAATATACACAGTGAATTGATATCAACAACTAACAAATGTACAAATATTAATTACATCTTGCTCCATAACGAAGCTACTTCGGATGCTCCATTAATATGAAGCAGTTCTTTTTAAGAATGCTGATGTGGTCACAGCAAACAGTGCACTTCATTAAGTCCTCATGATGTAAGCTTACAATTCCTTTGGAATCTAGTTACAGCATGGTGGTGGATTGAAACCCCTGCGTTCATCTGGGCCGCCCCTGGCTGCCAGAGATGCTGATGATCACTGTCCGTCGAGTGGAAGTTTGGGCGTTCTTCCCCGATCAGTCTCTGAACTTGTGGATGTCGTTGGAGAGGCGGTAGAAGGGGTAGGAGGCTTCGTGTACATGGGGACAGTTGTAGGTGCACTTGCAGGACTCAATCATCATCATGTTCTTGTTGAAGGTCTCGCCGTCTTCGCAGCGGAACTTAACACGGATGGTTCTGGTGTTTTGAGGGCTGCAGCAGCGCCCGTCCACGCAGGCTCCGCAGTACCTGGGCCTGTACTTCTTCAGGCTTGAGCAGCCAGCGTAAGTGAACTTCACTGGCTGAATGGACCTTTTGGTTCTGCTGCACTTTTTCCCTTTCTGAAGAAGAAGAATAAACAAGGAGATGGAGATTAGTTTTACACTCAGACCCAGTGGGGTATTTTGACTCTTATGCATACATAAGCCATGGGGGCTCAGGCTTACCCTCAGACTGGAGTAAGGTGACTGGGTGCATGGCCGAACTTCACAGATCCTTGTCTCTTTGACCAGCTTGCACTCGCTGTTGTTGTTGGTGACTCTGGTGGAGATGCCAATTCCACAGCTCTTGGAGCACTGGGACCAGGGTGTGGTTTGGATGATGCACTTCTGGCTGTCAAACATGTGGACTTCTGGCTCTGGTCTGAATGCTGTGAGCAAAGAAAAAAATAAAAGTATAATCAACTTGTTATCACATGTTTTAAGATCTTCCATATTTGTATTCAGAGAAAAAGATTCCTGGGTGAAAGACTGATTCTTACCAGGTAGAGACTTGAGTCCTCCCTTGACCATTGTAATGAGCTCGTTCCTGTTGGTGAGGTCTCTTTCCAGTTCATCAGTCATTGTGTCTTTTCCAAAGATTCTCTCCAGGATGTCTGTCTCTTTGCCATCATCACACACCCACTCCTCACAGCACTGGCCCGCCACCTTGACCAGTCTGGGATTGGCACAGCCCAGGTTGGGCAAGGAGAGCTCCTGTGGGCACAGCGGGACACATCCCACTGCACCGTCGATGCATGTGCACTGGTGTTTACAGTTGGGCTGGAAGCTCTCTCCATTCTGGTAGATCCTGCTGTTGTACTCACAGGGTCTGCCCTCTGACTTGGCTGCAGCGGGAGAAAAAAAAACAGGGGGAAAGGAATGTTATTCTTTCCTGCTCAGAGATGTCTGCTGAAGACATCACATGGCTGCCAGATAAGGATCAGTTAAACTGTGAAATTCTTCAGTCTGCTTTGAGGTTTAGACTAAAGTATCCTCCTAGCTACATTCCATGGTGTTGAACTCACACAGGTTCCCATACTCTCGAAATAAACCCTCTTATTTAAAATAATTCAAAGCCATGCACCAGCTTTATACATACCTCGGCAGATGCCACGAGTAGTAGCAGCAGCAAAGCTGGCCCCAAAGTTACACTCCAGCCCTTTAGTGTGGTCGCAGGGCTCGGTCAGGCTACAGTCCTCATTCAGCTGTCTGGCGCAAACTTTGCAGCAGCCGCAGCCGTCCAGGACGACGCTCACGCCTGGTGCACACTTGGGCATCTCCAGTGGACACTCACACACGGAGGAGCAAGAGGAAGAGGAGAGGACCTGTACAGCCAACAAGAAAACCTGTTAAAAACTGAACTATTTTAAGTCATGCCCCACAGAATATCTCAGAACCATAGAAAATCCCTTACTATTTATTTTCGTTAAAATAACTAATTCTTTTCCTTTCTTTACGCTAAGTGGCCTACAAAACTTCATAACAGCTAAAACGCGTCCACTTCTGGACTCACCATGTTAAGGCTTCCAAGGAAGGCAAAGACAACAGTAAACATCAGCATCTTGGATGATATTCTTGTGCGCGTTCAAGATGAATCCTGTTCCCACTTTTGTGAAAAGTCGATATAGTCTGTCTTCGGAGCAGTCCTAGACCGTAGGTATTTCCTCTTTCAGTCGTCTGGATCTCTTGTTTTATGGTAGTCTGTAGCGTTAGAGGCTCCTTGGAGTGGATGACGGTCTCGGTAAACCCCTTGCAGTCTGCTGAGGTCCGGCCACCTCCGGTCTTTTATATCGTAGTGGGAAGCTGACGTCGCTCCTGGGCTGTCTGCTGAACTGTTCCCAAACTATGTTAGGAATGTTTCTCGGTGCATTTTCCATCCAAGACCTAAGCTCCACCCTGTCTTGAACCTTTTTTTTTTCTCTTTCTCAAATGGACTCCCCCGCCCCCCCATCCCATCTGAACACACTTTACTGTCTCACATTTTCCTCTTTTTGTTTACCCACCTTTCATTCTCTTCTTCTGCTTGCCTCTCACATCTGAATATCATACCAAATCAAGTTCAGTGGACTTTTTTTGTCGGAGTGAAGTTTTTGTGCTTAATTCTAACCTTTTTGTTTGTGATTAGATCATTTGTGGGCGATTTTTTTCTTCTTTTCACTTTGTTCACAAATAAATGAGTTAATAAGTAGCCTAACAAGTACACAGTTTATTATTTTATTATTTCCTGGTTTCAATGCACCTGTTGACGGGTTCTGTACGTTTCAAAACGTTATTCTCTGATTTCAAATATCAGAAAAAGATGCCACAAAACATCCTAAAGTAACATCCCAGTCTATGAAAGCACGCCAAAAGGTATTTTTGGCTTATATAAATAATTGCATTGTCACATATATGTTGTCCCCCTCATACAAATATCGGAATACTGGCGTTTTCTGAATTAGAACTGCTTTGGCTGATTAAAGCCATTTTCTAAAAACACCTTTGTAGCGACTTGAAGTGGCTGCGTTTAAAATAGCTGCGGGATCTTCTCTGGGAGTCAAAGGTGTTGGCAGAAATAAGTTTTACAGCGTCTATTTCTGGCTCTCCGGTGTCTTTATTCAGAGAAGCTAAGCATTTCCAGATGCGCTCCAGAGCTTACACGGAACAATATTGCCATATTTGGTAGGGTAGCAGCCTACATTATTAACATATTTCTCTTCCTTCGGCCAGCAGACCACAAAGCATTCCTGACAGCATCACGGCTTGTTAAATATGTTCTTCATGCAGAGAAATTCCTTTGCATTCTTTCCTTGGGGCAATTTGACTTTTCACGCAATCTGTCCATCACGTTTCGGTGGGGGAAAAGTGGGTCCCATTGAAGGTACAGTGATCCAATTTTCCACAAGAGATGTTGTGGTGTTGGTTGGGCTTTGTCTAGGTTTTACATCAGGGGTCTCCATAAGTCCCCTCCACCGAAGTTTTCAAATGATTTCAACTGATGAAAATATCCACCAGTGCGAAACGAAATGCGTAAAGGCGCATTATAACCCGCTAATGTTGCCATATCCCATAGAGGGCATTTTGCATGAGATCAGTGTGTTTGTGTTTATAAGGATCGGAAATTTCACTACCTCTCTCTCCCCTGCAATCTCTTGTGTAGACTTAACATAACGATACACTGAGACAGCAGCGCTGAACAAGACGGCTGAAGAGCCTCTCTGGTGAGTTTGGATTTCTTTTGTTGTTGTAGCGCAGCCGATTGCTCATGGATCAATTTTTGCAAAACCCCGAATCATCCCCATATCCAGATATAAGTAGCCTATATAAATCACAGCATGTCAAAGTACTTCTTTTAAAAAGAGAATATTTAATCAAAAATAGCTCATGATAGTGGTTTCTTCGGGTGTCTGGTTGAAAGTGAACAGTGAAGCGTTTTAGAAACTTAAGGTTTCTCACACTGACTGTTTGGGCTTTGGTTTTGATGTTGTGGGCACATATTCATACGTTCGTTAAACTCGGTGGTGATGTGAAAACGACAAACTTGTGGTGATGTTGTTATACCAAGATTGACCAGTATCCAAACGCCCGTAATCACTTTCCTCTTCAGAAGCAACAGGTCATATTTATACGATTACGTTGTCCATGAATATAGCCTGGTGCTCGTGCCTGTGAGAGCAGCCTATTTGGACAGGGGGTGTGTCTGAGCACATGTGCAGCTCTCCCCTGTGTGGGTTTCCAAGCAGTATGATGCAGTTGGCCGTTTGCCAATATGTGTGAAGTGTAATATCTTAAAGAGGAACTCCAGTGAATTTACAAATCAAGATCAGTTTACTCATCAAGGTCAGTATTGGCAAGCCTGAGAAAATAGCTTTAAATACCTTCTAAGGCTCTGGAGGGAGCTTAGCAACGTTTGAAATAATCCTGATAATGTCAGCACCTCGGTTTGGGCCCGGAGACTACATATTAACAGAAAACGCGCCTTAGACACTGGAGGGATTGGTCATGCTAGGCAGGAATGGTAATTGTCAAAAATATGGTAATAGTTGCATTATGGGAAGTGTAGGAACCAGTGTTTTTGGAACTTGGACCACACAAGGAACTAAGTCTGCAGCCTGTGCTGCAAAATGTCTCTTTGGTTTGATTGTCCCCTGTGTTGACCTAATGGTCCTATCTGTATATTGTTTTTGCCCCTCATGTATTAGCATACATTTGGGTCACAGATGTAACCATCGGTTTCATGAAAAACTAATTTACCATCAATATTTAAAAAACCCAGAAAGCCTCATAAAACCACTTACTGTTATTCTGGCAATATACAGTATGTACATATATATTTTCAGAATCCCTGACCATCTGGATAAAAAGATATGTTGTCTGTTGTACAGTGAAAAATATGTTTGGGTCTGTTTCCCAAGTTGAATCTCTGTTCCCTTCCCTGATAATCAGTGGCTGCTATCTTTGTTGTGGTTCTGAAACAGATTTGAAACCTGGGAAACAAGTTAAAAATCTTTAACATTCAATAATGTATAGGGACACAAACAAGGCCTAATGTTATATTTCAGCCTGTGTGTGTGTGTGTGTGTGTTTGTATGGCAGAATGTGTGCATGTGTTTGTGCTTGATGGCAGTAGGAAACAGTGTTGTCATTGTACGTCAGTGGAGACTAACAGGCAGTAATCTTCCTTCCGTAATTACCCATTCAGTTGAGGAAACATTCCAAAACCTGGACATGTCTCCATGTTGTGATTGCCGTGGCATAATAGTTTCCACCAGGCCTGACTTAGAACCCCCATCCCATGCAGCACACACACCTTTTTGGTCCCCAGAATTGAGGATGGGGTCTCATTTGCAGTGTATTTGATTATTCTCACAGCTCTGGAGCCAACATGTTTCAGTGGTTTCACTGTCGAGCTAAAGTTTGAGAAACTGTGTTGTGTTGTGGCTCAGTGTAATGGAAACCTATTGCCAGATCCCACCAGGCGCACTTACAGTTGAAGAGACAGTGGCCCTCAGAATTGGCTCTCAGAAAGTCTGTGGTGAGAATTTATGTCTAAGTGACAGATGGAACAGAACAGAACCGTCCAGCATGTTTAAACAACAGATTCCACTGTAGCATATTCAAGATCAGTGTCATAACTGGTATGCGGTGTGAATGAGCAACACTTCCTTTCTCTCTCAGCTCGCAGAGCAGCAGGAAGTTGCTTGAGTTATGGGGCGTTCTCGTGTGAACGGGGGCAGAGATGAGCCCAGCAAATTACAATCCTCAGGTTCTGAAGTTTGGACACACTTTTCCATTGAATTCTGAATGTAACTTAATGTTTCTTTCCATATATTCTACATCTTGTGCAAAAAAGTCATCACTTGTCTTTTATATATCTCCCATTTATTTCTGGCATCCTTTCACTGAGGGCCTGTTCAGCAAAATTGTGGCTGGTGCTGAGCCACAGTACAATGCAGCTGACACAGTTACAGATAAACTGCATCATGATGGCAGCTTCTTGTGCAGCCAAATGTCTTGTCCATAATTTATAAGGTGATGCTAACCAACATCTGCTGCGAGACATCATGAAGGTGCAACAGTACAGTGTAAACAAATAAACTGGGGTGTGGGTGGCAACAAGAGATTTTAACACATAACCTCCAGTCTTCTTTCTAAAACATTATCTGTTGTGATGGGGAATTGTGAAAAACACACATTTTACCTCAGTGGCCATTTCTAAACACCTGGGAGTTATTTTCCCCTTTAGACTAATCAGTGTCTGCTATGTAAACAGATAATGGTGGATAACTGTGGGTAGCTTATTTTTCACACTTATGTTAACGTGAGGTGGGCAGCACGGTGGGGCAGTGGTTAGTGCCGTTGCCTCACAGCGAGAAGGTTCCGGGTTCAGGCCCCACCTGGGACCCTTTCTGTGTGGAGTTTGCATGTTCTCCCCGTGCTTGCGTGGGTTCTCTCTGGATACTCCGGCTTCCTCCCACAGTCCAAAGACATGCAGCTTAGGTTGATTGGTGTCTCTAAATTACCCATAGGAGTGCATGTGTGCGTGTGTGGGGTTGTTCGTCTATGTGTTAGCCCTGCGATGGATTGGCGACCTGTCCAGGGTGTACCCCGCCTTCACCCGATTGCCGGCCGGGATTGGCTCCGCTCCCGTGACCCCGTTCAGGGACTAAACGGTAGAAAATGAATGAATGAATGTTAACGTGAGGACAACAAGACAAAAAAACAGCAATGTGTGTTTGAGACCTGGTGCAAGGAGTTGAACACACCTGTCTTTCTTTTTGGGGTGTAAATAGCTAATCAAATAGTTTTGATTTGATTTTGATTTGATTTTATTCTTTCAAGCATGATATGTCAACACACATAATTTTACACATATCCAACAAATGCTAATCCAATATCAATTTGCTTATACCTAGTACATGCTTGAATTGAGTAGGAAGAAGTCAGACTTACCAAGTCCTACCCCATGATATCATCTTACCATCATTGGTTTGCAAGCAGTATCTCTACATAGATAATTCTCTTTTACACCACACAAGTAATATACTAAAGAATTATAACAGAGTGTTAACATTCGTACATAATTACATTCTTAAATACTTATCTTCTACACCACACAAGTAATATACTAAAGAATTATTACAGTGTTAACATTCATACACCACACCCACAATGTTCCATCTAATTAATCATTAAGCCTGTTCTTGCATATATCTTGATTGACACATACCTTTATATTTATGTTTAAACT
>NW_018127938.1:683519-685287 GCF_001952655.1 Monopterus albus
ATACTGGTAGATGATCACTAATATCATTTATAAGTAATCCACTTGTCATTTTGCTGTCAATAACATTGGTAAGTATATTATCTATTAGTGTTGCATGCTGGGTTGTTACTCTACTTGGTTTTGTAATTTTTGGGTGTAAACTGCATCTATATATTGTGTTAATAAACTCCTCAGTTCCTGTGTGCTTGTTAGGATTTAACAAATCTATACTGAAGTCACCACATATGAACATTAATTTTTGAACAATGGTATGACGTTATGTGTCACTGCATCCTTTTCTCTAAATGATGCATGTGTTTTCTATTGCTGACAGTCTCAGCAAAACTGACAATTACTCCAAATTCCCTTAGCTAAAAAACCTATCATGTATCAGACCCACATGCTTCATCTTACTTCATTTTTAGTGGCATTTAGGCTCATACACTGCATATCTGTCTGCCAAGTGTTAAGTGTCCCTGGTGCACCTGTGTAATCATGCATGTCTGTGCCACTTCAGACAGCTATAGGGTCTTATCATGAGTCCAGTCATACCAGACGAATAAAGAGGTGCTGCTTGTGGTGCCCCAGCTGGAGGATCATGCCTGCCTTCACTCATTTTCTTTTATAACTGCACAGTGAATCAGCCAGGTGTGCCGGAGGCACGAGGGCTTTCCTTCTTCTCAAGTAACCTAAATTCCTCGGCAAAAAAGAGTGGATCTTTTTTGGGGCAGGTTTATCCATGATGAGGAATGACAAGAAAAAAAGAGAAGAGGTCTGGATAGAGGCAGGTGTTAGTGTTGGGAGGAGGGTGGTGGTGGTCGGGGATCCTGGCTGGAGTGGAAAAAGGAATGTGGGACTCCTGGAATGTTTAGAGCAGTCAGGGATAATCGAGTGAATCTGGAACAAGAAAAAAACAAACCGAGGTCCTGCAGTGGAAGAATGTGCTTCTGGGACGTCTGAAGAAACATTCCATCCATTCAGACAGCTTCACCCGGCCCAGAACCTTCCGTAGATGGCACCACAGGGAATATAACCCCCTTATCCCATGCACACACACTGCTCTTCCTTTCACACTCTTCCTGCCTTACACCTCA
The DNA here is from genome assembly GCF_001952655.1 of Monopterus albus. NCBI lineage: Eukaryota > Metazoa > Chordata > Actinopteri > Synbranchiformes > Synbranchidae > Monopterus > Monopterus albus. Next base: position 684,593 of record NW_018127938.1, read on the forward strand.
CACACTGCAGGACAAAAAAAGCTCCTCCTTTATATTGCATGTCTTCTTTGCCCTTGAAGTCTGTGTACATTATTTCTTAGTCTGCCGAGAGCGAAGTCTCTTCAAATTCTCTGTTTCATGAGAAGAAATGTGCTCATAATTTTTCTTTCTCACGTTTTATTTAGAACCAATGACATGTATTTTAACAAAGCACAAGAATCAAATATATGTTTCTTATTGTAGTGTCATTGCCCTTAGCTTTATGCAGACCCAGATATGATAGCATCATTGTTGTTTGGTGATCCCTTTCTGTCCTTATTGCTCAGGTAACATGTCAGGGTTTCCAATCCAAATATATTTCCTACTATGTGCATCCATTGTTTAGGCGGTTGCATTTTATACCCAGTGGATTTTGTTCAGGCAGATATGAGTCACTGTTGCTTCTGTAATAAAACTAAGATACAGTGTCTTTAGAATCTCATAACTTAAATGTCATATTTTCCCAAGACCAGAGAATGGAAAATGACATATTTATGTGTCAACATTGCTACTTTCTCAAAATTAATTAAAAATTGTTGTGTTCATAAACTTATTTCTTTTGGTTTTAATGTTTAATTTGTTAAAGATTGAAACAACTGAAAGTAACCTGATTCTAGAAAGAATAATTTTGAGTATATAACAAAATACAGCAAAATTTCCTAAATGTTTTCTTGTCA
>NW_018127938.1:685301-698860 GCF_001952655.1 Monopterus albus
AAAACAAAGCCACACACACACACATATATATATATATATATATATATATATATAGGTTATTAGAAAAATCATATGGATTTGTGGTTGATTTTTAAGACACTACTGGAGCATGAAATACTTTGACTTGCAGGCTTTGCCGATTCCGAGTGAGATGAAGTGACCATAGGATCAGTGCGTTTCTGTCACTTGTTGGGCTGAACGTCTCGCTGAGGCTACACGTGATGGTCGGTGCGCGTCACCGAAGCGCTGTCGCTCGCCTGGAGACTGGCGCATGACTGACTGTTATAGCAGGCAACTATAAATAAAGAACAAATCCCTACATATTAACAGGGCACAATAAGCAAACCACGCAGCATCGGGGTAGCTGATAGTAGTTTCTCTCATTCATTCTCCGAGTTGTTTGTTGGGGTGTTTTAAGCTCTTTTTGTTTTGTAGAATTGAGGGTGTCAAGTAAAGGGAACGCTAACATGGCTGGTTTAATGGCAGGTTATGGTCATTACACCCACGCTGTCGTCCGGGGAATCTCTGCGTCCATGGCCAAAGAGGCGCTCCGGAGCAGTCAGTCAGAGGTGGTGGACCTGGCCAAGGCACGGAGGGAGCACGAGGTGTACGTCGAGGTCCTGAGGACCAGGCTCGGGCTGGAGGTGATCGAGCTCCCCGCAGACGAGACGTTCCCGGACTGCGTGTTCGTGGAGGACGCGGCGGTGGTATGCGGGGACACGGCGCTCATCACCAGACCCGGGGCAGAGAGCCGGAGGAGAGAGGTAGGCAGTATCAGAGTATCAGCCAGTGTTCCACGGCACGATTCAGTTCGCTGAAAACAAAAAGTTTCATGTGCAAGTGGAGACGAAGGCGTCCCCCCCACCCCCCCGGTCGCGTGTTCTCTTGGCATGTAGCGCATCAGGGATGTACCCTGAAGTGGCTCATCCATACGAGCGCCTTTAGATGATTATTATCAGGGATTTAAAACTATTAAAAAGTGTTTCTTGTTAAATCCTGATTTATCATCCAAGTCTTAATTCCTCATTAACCCAATTAATGCTCAGCCCATCTGTGTGATGGCAGATTAAATCTTGTGTGAAACCTAAGTTCGTGGTAGGTTTACCCAAGGCCTATGTCCCTTGGAAGCTGTACAAAGCGCCAGCTGTGCCACATCAACATCACATTTTAGCCATGTTGTGCAGGAGCCTGTGCAGAGGGATGGTGATCAGGCATGAGGCGACGCCCATTTCAGAGACTACAGATACAAAGCCTGTCCTGCACTGTACAGCCTTGTTACTGAGACAGTAGTCTGGAAAAAACTACACGTTTTTACATGTTTTATACAGTGTTTTCCTTGATTACGTTTGGGTATTGTTTTCTGTCACTTCACAATGTATACAGGTTGTCAATATTATATTGGATGCTGTCAAAGCACTTCACATCTCTCACACAGTCACTGGCTGATTGGAGACAAGAAGTGAGAAAGAAGGAAGGATACAGGCATAGTTTAAGAGCTAAAAGGCTTTGTGACTTTGCTGAAATGAACGAATCAAGACCATTTTTGAACAGAAATCAGTTTGAGTGCACTTGGTTGCCTGGTGTGGCTCGTTGCTGTATGTGAATGACGATGAAGGAAACAGTAGGACAGCTTCTGTGAAAGCCCCTGTCACTTCACATCACAGTCACTTTACTTGGCTCACTGGTGCTAATGGTCCCCAGCCTCAGTGGCAGCGGGGACACTGATTAAAGATCTCGGTGCTGCAACCTCCCGCCAACACATTTCATTTATACAGAATGTGATGCAGGTTACTTTGCATGCGCATATGTGCATTCCATCCGCGCTCTGCCATAACCCTTTATCACATTTAAGGCATGAGATGTTTCATATTTCATAAAGAGATAGCAGTGCTTTGGTTTCTCGCCCGTGTTGCGCTCATAGGAGATATCAGCTGTGATGAATGAGAAGCTGGCAGACTCTGGGGTGCAGTAGTATGTTTGCAAAAACAGAACAGTGAAAATCACAGAATGATTCCACTGAATGCATGACTTCTGCTTGTCTGGGCCAGAATCAGAAGTGATTCATCTGAACTGGATACTTTTATTTATAACATTGTTTTCTGTGAAAGTGATGGTGTGTGAGTTAAAGAGCTGTGGAAAATCAACAGAATGATGCTTCACATCAAAATGGGAATGGCTTCTTTTGTTCCATAGTTGAAGTTATGTTTGAGGGTGAGCTGGTAACGATGTTCATCAACATTATGATCCATGTTTCTGGACTAATAATTCACATTTAGACACAGAAAACAGTGCTGATTTAATTTGGTTTAATGATATTTCCATTTGTGCCTTTTTGTTTGCGTGACTGAAGAATAACAGCTGGCTAACCACACTGAGGACTCATTGTAGTATAATGCATCAAAAGCACCTTATTTAACCTTATATGTAGCTATAAAACTTGATATGATGTTCTACGGCCCTGCTCGTGCAGGAGCTACATAATGCACCCAGCCTTTGTCGGCATCACCAAATCTCGAAGGGTGCTATAGCTTTTATCATATTTCTCAATGCAAATACTGTCTAAAATGTTTTGACTCTTATCTAGTTCGCTGTTTACAACAGCTGCCACGGCAACAGATAAGGCGCAGCTATCAGTAATGCTGGTACATGTCTTTGAACAGCTAAACTGCTTACCTGACCCTCCCAGGTGCGCCATATATTACACTGCTTGTCAAAATAATTATAAGGCCTGTGATTTGCAAATATTATTGTAAGTATAAAAATAGTGCATTCACTTGGAGTGTGTGAGCGATGCCTCATTACTCACCTTCAAACAGATGGTGCTGTAATTATTAGGTGCATCTTTTATGACCTGAGAAATTACAAAAAGTAGGTTTAATTTTATTTTTCATGTCTTTGATCAGCCCGCTTTTAGAGCAACTCATTTTGTTCATGGACGTGGATGAGAACTGCACCATCGATAACATCCTGTAGTCTTGACAAATACTTGTTTGCTCAGTTAGTTGCAGATGCATCATTAGGTTTGCAGGTTCCGATTTTACCTTGGCTTCAGAAAGTATTCCTGCCCCTTCAATTTTTGCACACTTTGTGTGGTAGATTTATGGAAAATGGATGAAATCCGTAAACACACTGTGAGGTTTTAATTACATGGGTGTGATTTATGACTGAAAAGATTAAAAAGTGACTGTCAGGAAGTGACTCTTCTATCTACTGCCTGGTTGGACAGGGTCCTATCTATCCTCTCTGCCTTGAGCCATGTATTTTCAGCCCTTGAACTCATCTATTTGCTGCTGCCAATTTACTACCAGGATGTATGAGAGGTGCTTTATTAATTTCAGCTGCAGACAGAAGGAAGAAGCTGCCTGTACCTGTAATTATTGTGGCCGGGTTAGGATGATTTAACTTTTGCAAGTTAATTTGGATTTACACGAATATTAACATAGAGAATCTTGAGATTTGTAAAGAAACATACATTTGTGTTCTTTCTATTAACCAGCAAAGTTGTAGGTGCCACCAGTGGGACTTTGTACAAGGCCTCTGGACTTTCAAGAGGAAAAAATATGTGCTTAAAATCTTTTGAACAGATACGTAAGGTGTACAGTGCAGAAGGAGAACTGATGAGAGAGCTCAGTAGTGTGCTTATCTGAGTTAAGAGAAATCATTTTTTTGTTTATCACTGTTGTTTGTTTAAATGCAGTGGGTTTTAGTAGTTGGTTCACACTAATGGACCCTACTCCTCTCTGCCTTTAAAGGAGAAAGGCCTCACTCTGCATTGGTGCCACACTGAATCTATGCAATATAGAGGCTAATATTGTTTGGCTCTGTAAGACAAAATGGGATGGATTAAGTTAAACATTTCTTGAAGGTTGCAGGAAGCTCATCCATTAGGCTGTGGCTAAAATGCTTTATTATTCGGGGGGAAGCTTGTCTAGATGGGACAACATTATTATGTAGTGCAGACTGGAGCGTGGTCTGAAAGCACGGCAACAAAGAGCCAAAGTTAATGAATCCAAATTACTAGACATTAGTCTGATAAGCAGAAACTGTTCACTGAGCTGCAGGTTGTTAGATGACCTTTATGTTCCTGCATATTACGAACCCATCTCAGAATCATAATGAAAAATGGCCAGGGCAGCAAATGACACTTATCTTCATTACTGAGTCATCTGCTAGTTACTGTCTCAATTAATCAAATTAATTGCTGAAAGAAAAATGACATTTGTCATTTCTCAGAGGACAGAGGTCTTCCAGCTTCTCTTCTCTGTGTAACACCATGAGTGAGAACAACAGCAAAGTGAAACATTTGAGAAGCTTGAACTAGAGAATGTTTAACATTTTTTTAATAAGAAATGACATAAATTATCAATATAGTTGCTAATTACTTTGTTACTTGACCAATTGTTGCAGTTCTATAAATGGCACAGGTAAACCTGCTACTATGTTACTGTTATGTGCTTTGACTGTAATTCATATCTCCATGGGTCATAACCTATATAAGGTATCCAACAGCTGTTTCAGGTGATGTCATACACCATTCAGTCTTTATCTGTTTATGGTCTTGTCTTTAGGATGAATCAAGAGATTCTTAAGGTGTTGAATGGTTTGTGTAGGAGTACTGATTGGTAATATGGCACACTAGATGTCCTGAATGACAGACTTATACATGCTTCTCCTTGGCCCAGTGTCAACCCTTTGAGTTTTTCTGTAGACCTTCCTGACCTTACACATTGGTTGCAGAGCAGCAGATTTGCCACATATTCCTTTCTGTGACCTTCAATGCTTAAACAGCTTGTCTGTGCATTTAAATAAGAATGAATCAAAATGCCTTTTAATGCTCTAATTCAGAATGTGTTCATGTCTGGGCTAAAGAAAGGAAGTGGGTGTACTACATATCCGGTGTGGAGGACTTCATAGTTGATTTTATCATTGCACTTGTTGACTCTCTGTAAATGCTCTGATACTGCTGGTGTTCCATGGGCCTGTCGAAACCTACATGTTTTTGCTTGTGTACATACTTCACTGATCCTTTTTCAGCACCAGCTCAGGTAAAGGAGTTGAGGTCTCTATGTCTTTTGTATGTGGGAACATAGAATGCTATTTCTAAACTCAAGGCACAAATGTACTGTATTGTACTGTAGTTCAGCCTGAATTAAAGAAATTGTTTTATGAAATTAGTCAGCCTAAGGGGCTAGTTTCACAAAGTCATCCTTTAACTATTTTAGATTTAACTGGAAGTTGGACTTCAGACAGACTTTGTCAGTTGCATTAAGCTGTCTAGTTCTTCACTGCCTTATTTAGGACTAATTTACTGTGAATTAAAACTAGGAAAAAAGACTTCAGTTCAAAAGATTTGCAGTGGTACAACATGCAACATTTGTTGTATTGAGCCTCAGAATTGCCAAACAAGCATAAAAATGAGTAGAGAAAATAGCATTTCAGCTGCAGACAGATGACCTTTGAAGAAAAGTTTAGTTTAAATAGTTTTTCTTCTGTAAATATGTAGGTTTTTTTGTTTGTTTGTAGAACAGTGATATTATAAGTGAGACACACTTAGTACTTTGAATAAAAAGAACTTTTGTTCTCAGTTTTGCACTTGGTCTGAATAAAAAAGGCCAATTCCATCTAACCCCATCACTTCAGTAAATATTATTCACAGTCACTTGTGGACTGGTTACATTTGCTATATGAAGCAACTTTACAAATACAACACTAGCTTCCCCCTTATCTTTAAAAGTTTAAGATTAAAGCCTTTACTGTTTGAAGAGTTTACGCAGATATTGGTTCACATGAACAGATCAGATGAGCTTCACTTATTTAGCCAAGCTGAATGAGTTTGTGTTGTGGAAACTGAACAAAATGTTGCACTTTTACATTTCGCAGCACTATTTTTGCATATATATATATTTTTAATTACTGTTGGTCAAACATGGGCTTAGCTCTCAACCCAGCTGCCATGACAAGTAGTAATTTTACTAAATTCCAGTGAACTGCTTCATATAATTAAAGTAGCTGCAGTTGGTTGACTTTTCCTCTGTGTTTATATGCTGAACCTCAGGTGTTGACGGTCTTATTGTGGCAGTGAAGTCCAACTGAATTGCCTAAAAAGAAAATTCCTTTCTGATTGTCCACTTTTCACTTTTCTGACAGCAAAAACACTTGAGCTCAGAACAAGTACACCGCTGTTATTTAGCCTTTTCAACTGAATGAACTTGTGTTGAAATCCTCCATGAGGTCATGCCGGTCTGCCACCTTTTACAGCTCCTGCCCAGACACTGTGAGGAATTAAAGTGCAGCTATTAAGTGTTTCGAAAGTGCCTGTCGATACTTGCTGTGTCTTATAATGGCATACTGCGGTAAACAGATACTGTAAGTTAATCTTACGCAGCCTGGAAAATAATGGTCATTAAAAAGTGCTCGAATCTGTCATAACAAGTGTCACGGGCGAGATGGAAAATCCTGTTCCACAGACACAATATTTAGGTCATGCTTTTATAGACGTAATATTTACGCTCAGTCCTCGTGGTTTGCGTGTTCATGCAGGTGCCTTTCCGGTCACGCCTCACGTAACTGCCCCTAAACTAACACCAAACAGCACAGAAGCTTAGTTTTGACTATCCGCCTACGGATGCAGATTCCTTGCCATCCTCCTTGTTCTTGTAAGACTTCCCTAATGGAACTGCCCTGGTTTCCTTCAGGGAGGCCTGACATCCGTGTGTGAACAGGGGAGGAGGGTGAGACACCTGGAGCCGGCACGTAGGAACGGGGTCATCATGCTTTCCCCGACTGTCTGTCACATTCCTGCCACATTTAATCTGCCCTTCCTCTCACTGTTTGTCTGTCCGACTCCTCATCTGGTGTGTTCATCCTGCTGCCTCTCCCATCCTCTCTTATTTATTTTCTCACCGAGAAGCATAAAGTCTTCTAAGCTCTTACTGAGAGTAAGTTGGTTACATTTAACAACCTGAAATTCAGGATCATTGTCATTATGAAAGAATTGAAAATCTTTGATTTGTTAGAGAGGTCAGTCCTGCTCAAAACCTTTAGTCCTGCCAGCAGGAACTCCTCTTAGCCTCGCAGGATGACCGGGTCACACTTAGCCGTCACCGTGGGTGTTTGAATGTCTGGTTTAGTTTAGTATGAGAGGCTGAGCAGTGGAAGACAGGACATGGGATAGGCCAGGTGGTGTCATGCTAATGTCAGAGAGTGTGTAGGATAAGTCAAGGCTAACCCAGTTTTTCACTTGAAGATGTCTTGCTTTTCTTCTGCCTTCTTTCCGGTTTAGGAAAGGGAATGCTAGCCAAAACTAGAGATCTACAACTTTATTTAGTCAAGTCTGAAGGGTGGCCTCGCTGATCTTTGATTTCCCAGAGTGTTGATGAGAGTCAATGTATAAACCCACAAGCCCCCCTGAGCACCTGTACTTCGAGACGTACCATTTGTAGCTTGAAAACAAGTAGTCCTGAGTTTCAAATGCACTTAGTAAAATATTGACAAGAGCTCTGAAGTACTCAGTCATTAATCTGTATTAGGTGGCATGCTCTTGGAATGTTGGCTGTATTTATTTGGTTTAAACAGAACTGACATGTTTGAAGATAGATTATGCAAGTGAAGCCTCAGATACTGAGAGCTCAGTGGATGCAGTAAGATTGCATTAGTGCATTTAGTACTGGCCTTCACTTAACGAAGCGAATACTTCACTGGTAATGCAGTGAATGTTTCTGCACCATTTTGCTGAGCTCTGTAAACAAAGAAACCAGTCAAGACTAATTGAGACAAATCTCTGCAAGCTCTGATAATCGCTCTCCCTGCTCTCTTTATTTTTCTTTTCTCTCTGTCACTCATTGACTTCTCACTCTCACCCCCTTCATTTTGTTCCCACTCTTAAAAGCAACACACTCCCTGAGCAATACAAACTGTCAACATCAGTTTTATTGATTACTGGAGGTGTAGAGCCAAAAAGAATCTCTTACATCTTACAGGCTTTATCCACCAGTGGCGTGTGTCAGTCCAGTTGACGATTATTATTAAATGCCCGGTTTTCTCTGCTACCACCAAACAACAACAGTCCTGACAGCCTTCATTTTGACTCGAGAGCAGCTGCTGGGATTTGGCTGTCACATGACTGAGACACTGGTGCATCTGCTGCCTTACTCTGCATTTAATATACAGTCACTTGTTGGGAATATTGGGCTGTAATGTCCAGAATGTGTCAGTGCTGTATCTCTCACACCTAGGAGCATCAAGAGTGAAGTAAGTGATGAAGTATTGCACGCAACCAATTATGTCATTATAGTAAAAACAAGATAAATGTGGCACAAAAAATGAACTTTAAGGATTTCTACAGTAACTAGTTTGGAAAAAAAAAGCTCTCCACTTTTCCTCCGAGCACCTCTGTAGCTTTGGGCCCTCTGTGTCAGTTTCACTTGGTTTGTTTCTGAGCAAACGGTCTTGCAGAAACTGAGCAAATGATAAACTCTTCACCTCTTTGCTTCACATTACTTGGAGGGGACTGGGTTTTTTATTTACATGTCAAGATGAAGCCAGGCCCCTCACGTACAACGATGCACTACCATGATGCTCACATCTATTTCAATGCACATCTTAAAATAGACTGGCCTTTAAAACCCCCTTTGTCATTCACAGTGTAACTAGTCTCAATGCAAATATGTCTTCACACTCCTTTCCTCGTCCCCATCTATCTTTTCTCATCTAGACAACAGGCACACACTCAATCATGTGAGTTTTATGTCTCATTGTTGGATGGCATCCTGGGAGGACAAGCTAAAGCAAGGCTCAGTTGTTTTTCTGAATCGCTGTAGTGGTGTGTAGCACTGCCCAGGCAAAAACCCTGGTCTCACATCTGCTCTGCTTTTAGAACACAGTCAGTATTGTTGCCAAATTATCTTTCTGTCAAAAATATGAAGTGATTTGTCTTTGCAGCATGCTCCAGTTTAGATTTTGTTCCCGTCATCACAGCTCTTCAGTTATAATTTTGTTTCTTTCCTGCAAAATTAACTTTTTTTCTTTTAGTGTTTCAGATTTTTAGAACCTTTACCCGAAACTGAAGTGGAATGCATCTTTTTATATTTGCTGATACAGTGACTAATCACAAACTAATGATAAGCCATCAGCAGTGTGAAAACTTTGTCCCTGATGTATGCTTCAAATGACTTCTCTTATCTGTATGAACCTGTTTTGCTCTCTGCCCCATTGGAGAGACCTACTTGTTGGTTTTTAATAAAATTGAAACATTTCAGATGCTGCCTTTGCTCAAGAACTCTGAGATAGCATTTTTCTTTGTTCCATCATTCAGTCTACTCTATGCCATTTGCAGTTTAGTTTTAATTATACCAAAGGACAGGGCTCTTTTAAATTGAATTTAGCAGTGAGTGAATTTTGGCCAAACCAATCAACTCTGTATGGTCCTGTTGCACCCTTGTGTCTAAATCTTCTTGTTTCTGAACAAGACATTTTTATGCCACTGTGATTCTTATTCCCTTTGGAGGAATTACCATCAGTCCTAGATCACTGAACAGTCTGAAGTGGAATTAAAAGATGCCAGGCTAATGATCTAGTGATTTCAGAAAGATGCGTGTTGAATTATGCACTGAAGTGCCTTCAGAGCTGAAGTGAGTTAATTTCTTTTCCCAAGTCATTAGGAGGATTAAGACATGACCTGATATGAATATTCTGCTGGTGAAACTATTTAAATTTGAGCTTGTATTGCAGCTGTTCTAACAGAGATTGTTCCCCAGTCTAATGCCTGTGACAATGAGTCTAAAGCCCATAGTTACATTCAAGCATATTGAAGCTGAAGCTTTAGTTAAAGCAGCACTAATGAAGATTCTAAATTAAAAGTTGAATAAATGATATGTGATGTGGACGGGGTCATGTGTGGTGATAAACCTAAACAGAATTATTTCCAGTTATACATAGTTTTCTTTTGTTTAAGCTCATTGATTTGATTTTATGGCCCACAGCTTCACTGGTGTAGTCTCTCTGAAGTCATCAGTCTATTTCCAGAGAATGCTTTTAGCAAAGAAAGCTCTGGTAACCCTCCTGGCCAGTACCTTAAATTAAATAATTACAAATTGTGTTTTGATGCTCTGGCAACATTGCAAATTGAAACTTTCATGCCAAGAAATAAAACCCTTTGAACTGAGTGTTTTTAAGTCTTGATTACCAGTGCACAGATGTTTGTGCCACCTCAAACACTTCATTTAGGTTCTTTTCTTTTTTTACTTCTCTGAAGAAATTATTTGCCTTTTGTTAGGTAATTTCTTAGTCAGTTAGATATTGATGAGATACTTGTTGTATAGGAATGTTTAAGTGTAGCCAGGATGTCTAGCTCAGGCTGTTAAATGCTCAGTTCATTGTCATGAGTTCTGCAGGCTGCATCTAGGCCAAGGTCAACTAGATTGAAGAGTCTGCAGGCAGGATGAATATTGTTATTAGCATGATATGTTCAGCCGTAATCTTAATCATAATATCTTCCGAGGCTTACTGTTCGGACATGTCCCTGAATGTCCTGTATGTTTTTAGCTACACACCACATGATCAACACTCACACACACATTGATTCTCTCCATGTTTTGACTACTGCTATGGTCAGCTGTGAAGCTGGCATATCAGGTGACGTCACGGTTTGACATTGCTGGGTAGAATGGGCTAGCCCAAGCCAGATAAATTGTATAGAGATCTTGGGTTCAGGGTCTTTTTTCATCTCCGTCTGCCTGCGCGCAGGACTGGAGGTGGGAGATGCCTGGACGTGTAATGTTAATTTTGCATGTGATTCTTTGAATAAACCAGCACGGTTATATTTTTTTATATATCCAAGTGGTCCGCTTCGTCTCTCTGAGTTCCTGGTTAAAAGAACTGGGTAATATCTTTCACTTTCTTGCAGCCAAAAGAATGATTCAGAAGTCAGAAACTGGAGTCTGAAGCTCCTGGCACAGCCTGGCATCAGCACAGTGTAGCTGTAACCATCCTGCACGTGGCTGCAGCGGTGATAAGAAATAGGTTTGGCAAGAGTGAAGAGCAGGAGGGCAGACATGGGGACGATGGTGTTCGTGCTGGTGAAGTGTCTGTGGACCGCTGTGTCTCAGGAGTGTGTGCCAGTGCTGCCTACTGCATTTTATATACTTATTTACAACATACAGTAGCTACAGTTCATTCTGAGGGCTGTTTGGTTTTCATTCAGTTGGTGTGAATTACGCACAACTTCTCCAGGTTTACATGTAAAATTGTCACACTTTCCCCGCTTTCATGCAAATATGATTACTCTGTGCCAAGAGCCGATTCCTTCTCAGACAGGAAATGAGGCTCTGGTGTCTAGTTTCCACATGAGAGTGAGTCAGGAGACAGGATGTGTCGACTGGGTGCCACAATGTTCTCACAGTGTCAGGAGGAGGCTGGAGGCCACAGGAAGCCTGCTCACCTGTGGCATCACATACACCTATGTGTGATTTGTGCGTACATACAGTACTGTGTGTCACAGTTACGTCTGTTCTGTGTGCCGCTGACATCAAGCTGCCTTAAAGAATCAAAATAATCCATCTACAGTATGTGGTTGAAAGGTGCAATTACTTTTGAAACTGGTCTTCTATGTCCAGAGAAACAGTGGAAAAGAGGCTGTGTTAGCACACAAAGGTTAAGTCGTCTAACAACCAGAATGCATTGCACTCTGACCTTTAGTTGAATCAGCAACTTTGTTAAAAAGAAACTGGTAACAGTGGAATTTGTTGCAGTATAGGGATGCCAGTTCTGTTTGCATGGATGCACAGTTACCACAGACACATCACCAGTTTCTTCCTCTGTACTCCAGACACACAGGACCAATACCTTTGCTCATAGTCGAGCAGTATTTGATGTAGACTGAGTTTGGAAAAGCAAGGAAGTACAAATTATAATTTCAGGGAGACCGTAAAAATCATCAAAACACCATTTTGCATCACTTGGTGGATTTTTTTGAATGTGAATTTCTTTGCACAGGAAGCACAGAGGGATGTAAGGTAAGCTTATTTAGCTGTTCTGCCAATTTTGTGATTGCTAGAACCTCTGAATAACAGCAAAGCTTTCTTTCAAAGTGTCTGTTCACCCAATTTAGACATACTGTATGTTCTGACTTTGTATCTAGTGGTACTCGGCGATGAGGGACATGTTGCTTTTATATGTTCAGGTTTTGACATCTAGCTCAGATTTTGCTGCAACACAAGTACAATGTAAAATGAGAATTAGGACTATCTGCAGATCTTGTTGTGGACTGTTTTTATTGGAGCTACTTTCTGCAGAAGAAAGAAATAAAAATCTTGCACAATCTCTTCTAAGATTTACAGTAGTATTTCACAACCTCTCAGCAATATTTTGTTGCACTGCTGCTTAATTATTTAGCTAAGCCTGTTGGTAGCGGCCAATAAATAAAACTATAACTCCTCAAGATATCAGTTATGAACTGGCCTACAGCTCAGATCTGCATGAAGCAATTATGGTGATTTGTGGTGATTGATAAACATTGACATTCATGTTCAGTGGTTTACCCTCAGTTTAAATGTGCCTTCCGTTAGTGCCAGCACCTTGATGTCTTATTGTATTTATCTAATTGAAAAGAAGAGGGGAGTGCTCAGGCTTGCAGAAGCCATATCAGCCAAGAATATCAAATATCTTTCATTAACTGTATTTTCAGGTGTCTGTTATATCTGCACTTTGACAGTTGTTGTATTCAGCAGCTTTGGACATGTTCACTAACAGGCTATTAGAAGTTTCTGCATGTTAAGTGTATCATGCAACAGGTTAAACTAGAAGGAAAACTGTTAGTGAATGACCACAGCTGTCTGTAAAGGACAAAACTAGAGACCTTTTCCACCACCAGGAACTTACAGTAATTTGAATTGTTGTAAATTGTGCAGTTTCATTCAGTGAATTTTTTTTTTTTTTTTTTATGAATCAGTGAAAACAACACATATGATGTGTATGATTATATGCACAGTGGCTGTGTGAGAGGTCCGACAGGGCAGGGCAGGTGTCCGGGCTGGATGGGGAGGTGTGTGTGTGCCTTCCCTGTCTGCTTTCAGCTGTCACAGTGTGGTGTGATGTTCACTCTTGGTCTGTTCTCATGCCAAGGATCACGCTGAAAACTCACACTTCTACTCCAACACGGTCACGTGCAGCGGACATGTAGAGCCAACAGAAATGTATCAGTGTTGAAACAATTAGTCAGTGTTTGGTCAGATGAAACAAAATGTTTAAAGATGACACCCTGTACTCCAGAAAAGCACTGCTGATTGTTTCGCATCATGTTTATGACATTCCAGAGATTAAACGGCTGGTTGAAGAAATGGAGACATTAATTAGCAGTTGCGTTATATGTGTATATGTTGGCATACACAAAAGCACGTCATGAATTAAAACATAGATTTAGACATCAAAAACACGTTAAAAGAGAGGTAAAGCATGGTAATACTCAACAGCTGGCTCTGTCTTCTGAAGCCACTGAAGCATGTTCTGAACTTCCACTGGCTCAGGGGTACTTCTGTTTTAATGCCTCCACGCTGGCAATAGCC
>NW_018127938.1:698917-707406 GCF_001952655.1 Monopterus albus
AATGCCTTGAGGGCTCAGTGATGAACTGATTAGATTTTGATGGTCAAAGGTCAAGTCCAGTGACCTCTCATCTGTCCCATTCCTGTGAATTTGACTGGTTGGCGGAGGCATACGACTGCAAAGTGGTAATAATTGCCTGCACCTGAAGGACAAAATATTTATTTCTTCTTTCCATTATTTTGAATTAACAAAATAGATAAACTCGCTTAGACAGATTTCTGACAGTACCTACCGTTAGCCACATATGGACTCCATAGGCATGCTCGACAATAGTGTATCTTAATAGTCAGTCCTGGTTACAAGAAAACATTAACTGCATGTTGAGAACTCTTCAACTGCCATTTTTTGGTGTTGATTCTGAAAGGCAAACTGTATATTCTGTGTCGTTTTTGTCTCTCGTTTTGATTCTCTTAGCTGTAGACAAATATGCCCTTGGATCCTGAATACGCCTGAACTTGTATCACAGCCGATAAACCTGCAGTACTGGAAACACTGCAGTGCTGAATGGGACAAACAGCATCACAATCCACAGAGGCCCTTAGATACTGTATCAGTGAAACATGCCCACAACACCTTGCCTCATAAGTGATAATGTGTGAAAGAGAAAACATATTCTTGGATATCGAGAGATTAAAATGACAAGATGTTCAGTTTTTTGTAAGAAAGTAACTCTGGGAATGTTGAAAATGGTGCTCATCATGTTACCTACTGTAGCAGTCTTCTTTATATCATCACCAGTGTTGGTAGAGTGTAGTCTCAGAGAGGTTAGCCTCTCCTCCAGGTATTTTTTTTCAGGGATCATTCACAAATCCCTGAATATAGAGAATAAAAGTCCTGCATGTTGCATAGCAGGAGCTGATGTGTATGTACAGTACATTCTCTGTGTATACACATGTCTGTGTGTGTGTTCAGGTCTGTCAAAATTGTTACGTTTGGGCCACAGCATAGCAGCTGTTAGTTACATAAAACCCCCTTTTCCATTGTGTAACTGTGTTTATTTAGTTTTACAGCAAATACTTTGGTAAAGAGGTGAATCTCATACAGAGACTCAGGAGGATACACAGGCCTCGGAGGTAGTGCAGATGAAGGATTTTGTTGGCACTGCGTTTGGAAAAAAAGACATCAAGAATGTTGGGCAACACTCTTGGGACTGCGTGGGGAGCCTTTTTTTCATTCATGTAGAGGATGCTATGTTAGTGCTTTCACTGTTTATAATGTGTTCTTATTCTGTGTGGAAAGAGGCTCACTCCTGTGACATGTTGCAGCTGGATACCTCAACATTGTTTCTTCCTATATTGGTTTTGATATCTTGAAGCAGCTGTATGTTTATATATTGTAGATTCCCTGTCCTACCTAGGAACATCTACAACCTCCCACGCACTTAGTTTGTGTGATGACAGACATTGTTACCTCAGTGTTAGGTTAGAGTAGAAGCCTTCAGGAATTGTGGGTGCTTCACTGAGCTAGTGTACTGTAGGACCATTTATACAAATGTAGCAAATCTGAAAATCACCCTGTACTGGATGAAAATTATTTATGTTACCAGGCATCTAATACAGTACAGTAAGTATGTTTTGGCTCAAATCACTGAGCAGAAAAATGTAGTTATTAAAAAAAGGTTTAAAAAAAGTTACACTTCCCCCAACTCCTTTTTAAATACTCGCCGGCAGCTCATGTCCACCCTGGACAGCCCAGAGAGGTCAGCATGTGGAGCGAGGGGGAAATCAGCTCTGACAGAAGGACGAGCTTCTCCGCTTCTTAGCGCTAACCATAAACTCATCTAATTGTTCTGGGGCTCCAAACCACACTAAGCAGACGTCCGGAAAATAGAAAAATGTAAAGGAAAAAGAAAGTGTCACACGTGCACAGCGTGAGCTGCAAGTTTCCCTCTTGATGTTAAACTTTTATTCTTGCAGCTAATGATGCACACAATTACACCCACCAGCTAGCATATGTCTGATAGCACAAAGCAAAGGAACATGCGTCTCTCTCTGTAAGCGCATGTGTGTTTTACTGTGCATGCCATTGTATCTTTTTCATGAGATTAGGTTAATAATAACAGCACTGCATGGGGCCAGTTTCTCACCAGGCTTCTCTGGAAGCAGCTGTGATCACAGCTCAGGGACTGTGGGGTCAGGAGATAGAGGGATTCACTGGAATCCTAATGGCCAGTAGAAGAAGTTCTTATCAGCTGGATGTAGCCGGCTGGATCGGCACCTTCACGCTCCAGGAAGCCTGATTGCCAGTATCAGTTTCACAGATCACACATGCAACTAAGGGTTTTTAAAATTTCTCTTTTGAATATTAAAACTGTGTAATTATTTCTTTATAAAAAGAAACAAATAACCATCACAGTTTCCCAAAATCCAAAGTGACACCTTTAGGTTTCATGTTTTATCAAAAGCTTTAGGTCCATGGAGAAATTGGTTAAGAATTTTTGCCTTAAGTTAAATGCAAACACTGGAACACTCAACAGCACGGATAGTGTAATTTTCCCAGAGTGTATTGTAGTTAATGAATATTTTCATTACTGATTAATCTATAGACTAATCAAGTACTTATTTGAAATATAAATTCCTAAACCTTTTCCTTTTCACAGCACAAAGGTGATGTCTTCAAATAATGTCTGACCAACAGTCCAAACCCCAAAGATAATCAGTTAAACTGTAATAGACAACAGAGCAATAAGCTCCGAAAGGACTAAATTAGGCTTGTTGTGATCTTCTGAGCCTGAGGGTCACCTTATCAGAGGTTTCACTAATCTCTGCAGAGGTTCCGCCGGGCTCAGTGATGGCCGGGGAGCTCCAGCAATGTTTTGGAGACGGTACAGTGTCTTGCAGATGCCAGCCTCATTACAGCAGAACCTGCCATCCTTTCCTCATTTCTAATGTTTTTTCCATTCTAGTAGACTTGGCTCTAAAGGTTGAAGCGAGGGGGGAACCACTGGGTCGAATAAATATGAAATTACATTGTTGTCATTTAGTGGAAATGATCTGAATCCTCAAGCAAAGTGTACTTGACAGCTCCAGGGCAAATATCTAATATTGGTGAGATGCATAGCAGTAATTGCCCATAAACTGAAACGTCAGATGCTGTTAAAGAGAGAGGCCTTCTCTGGCTGATGGCATCTGTTTCAGTCAATCCTGAGTAGTTCTGCTACAAAAATCAATTTATATGAAGGAAGAACGTGAGCATTTTTGAAATCTGCTTGCAAATGCTTGTCTCAAGCTATTTATCACGTTGTGTAGTGAAACGTGTCTCCAGGGAGAACAACATGTGATGGAGAGGAGTGTACAGGTCATGCTTTGGATCTTGTTTGCTAGTGATAATGTGGACAGATGGTGGTGAGAGGGTCACTCATCAGCAGCACTGAAAAAATAGAACAATTACTCAAGAGCGCAGGGATAAAACTGTTCCAACCGAGTCTTTCTGCAGGTCTAATCTGACCACTGCATGCAGCCCAAAGGTGCAAACACAAGGAGACATTACAAAGTTAACCTTAAGGTGAGCCTCTCAACACAGGCATGAGGCAGAGGTTCTGTGTGAAGTGAAAGGGACAGGTGCATCTTAGTGTTTTGAAGACAACAGGAAGTTAGTTATTCTATCTTGGCTGCCTGCTGGTTTGACCCACTTTTCAGCTTGGTCAGCAGTTGGAGCTGCAGAAGTGGCTGTGACACAGCTCATGGTGGCAGTTAAGGCACTTTAAAACCCACTGTTTGTATCAGGTTGATCATCTTTCTCACAGTCACTACTCGGTCCAATTTGAATTCATGACTTGACAGACATGCTTTAATATTTGGTGCGGCTCATGCTGCATGAGAACATCACTATCTAGCATCCATCATGAATAAATGTATAAACAAATCATGTAGGAATCAGAGAAAAATGACTATCCCTATAACTTGCTTGAGAAATATCCCATTTTAAAGTTTTCCTGTCAAAGTAATCCAGTGATACAGTAAATGTACATCCATGGATTTGTTAGATGACAAACACAAGCACATTACACCTATTCATGCTTCACTCCATTGGGACAATTAATTATTCTCAAAATACATGTAAGACAAAGAATAATAGGAGTGACAAAGTCCATTACTGTAATAGTTTTATATGTTGCGCCGCCAATATTTTTTGATCCTAAGGCTCAGAATGTCTCAACATACTAGTTTTTATTCCTAATACACTGAAAAGCCATTAACATGTGGACAAAGCACAAAACTGTTGGGGGTAGTGGGGCATGCAGTTTTATTGATTTTGTGCAGTTGTCTTGAATTTGTCTGAGGAGGAACCTGCAGTGTCAAACTTTGAAAATCTCTGGTACAGATGACACACAGTCCAGAGCAGCAAGTAGTCTGGTAGGAAGTGTTTAGAAAATGCCAAACTTGAGCCCATCAGTCCTCTTCTGTTGGACCTTAAATCCAGCCCTGTATCATACACAGACACCCACACACAGAGAAGTCGGCAGATAAATACACAAGTGCTTCCACAGCCAGACAGATACATATACACAACTAGATAACACTGGAAAAACAAAAATCAAAGGTCAGCAAACATCCTCAGTACACTCAAAATACAAAAAAGTACACACAGACATCCCTTGCAGACGCACACAGGTCAGTATGACCCATCATTCACCAGTCAACAGAACTTCCTTTTGGCCAAGAACCACATTCATTATCCAGCCATAACAGACCACGCCGTTATTCCTCGTGACTACTCTGCTTTGGAAAGCTATTGATTACTCTTTTTTTTATCCTGCCATGTCAGGTCAGCTGCTGTTGCTGCTGCACTGTGCTCAAGTTTTTGTGCTTTACATTTTGCTACACTGTAAACCTGAACAGCATTTTATCTGATCACAGGCTCCCTTTATGCTACTGTCAGAGATTTGCACAGATCTGCCGAGAAGCATTTGGGGCACTGTTCCTCTGCTAGTTTGTCTGCCTCATTAACTCTTGGTATGTACCATCAGCAGCTACTGTGTTAGACTCTTACACTGTATAGTGCAAGTGCTAATGTAGTCAGGGAACCATAGAAGAAACTAATGAAAAATAAGTTAATGTGTAGACAATATACAGTATGTGTGACCAAAACAGCATGGGAGGAACCAGGGATGGCCAGAAAGGTCAGCTAAAAAAGTACTATATGCCTCATTTTCACACAAAATAAACAGTTACATTATTAAGAATGCATTGCTTAATTCATAGAACTATAAGTTTAATTTACTTTTTATGTGTATTTTAAATGTGCCACCCCTCTGAGTCTGTGCCCCAGTCTGGCCAACCTATCCAGAGTTTTCTAGACCCACGCCTGCAAAACAGTAGGTCAAAAACAAATATTGAGACATTAATGGACAGTGGTCTGAAACTTTAGGAAGCATTGATATTGTTAAAACTGTTTTCTTATTAATTGTCTAACAAATCAGTATCTAGGTCAATGACACCAGTAGTGTAATTCACTTTGTGCTGATAAACAGTACACTGGCACTCCTGGTATATATGAACTGTTCTCCTGCTGATGAGTTTAAAGTCAGTCTGCAAACATGCTTCAGTCATTGTTTTGAGTAATTTTACTTTAACATAAATTCAACAGAATGACATGACTACTGTACTGACTGTCTGCAGCATTCAATATGTGATACTTACACAAGCAGTGCTCTCAGGCATTGCTGTTGCCCTCCAACATGATGGTTGGCACTGTGAACCAGTCTGCAGCGAGCACATGCAGCCGCAGAAGAAGAAAGCAGGAGATGCCAGACGCCACGGTTCTTTGCTAAAACCTCTACAGAGAACTGACAGCACATCCATTCCAGAGTCTGTTATAATGTACGACAGGTACCAAGGCTTCAACGCACCTTCATTCTTCTTTCCTCAGGCCTTTGAGGAGTTTGTGGAATATGTGCCAAGTTTCCTTTCATCACAACATGATTAAAACCACCAATGTGTCTTTACATCATCATTCAGTATTCACTGTGCTAAGCCACCATGAATAGTGAGGAGAGTGAAATGTTTAACTAAATGTGGTGCCACTAAAGGCATTGCTTTCATGAATACAAAATAAGAGCCAGTTTGTTCTGACATTTTCTGTAATTTAGGTTGTAGCACTCACTGTATTGTAAATGGGCCTCTTATTTACTGAGATATTAATAGGTTAGACCCTTTGTGACTGCAGAGAAATTAGAGCTAGTGAACATACGCAGTGATAGTGTCTTTTTTGCAGCAGCAGCAGCAGCAGCAGTTTCTTGGTAAGGTGATGTTTTATAGTTAAGGTGGTCTCAACTGAATGATCACCATGAGGAGTCAAGTTGGCAACACTTGCTGTGTTTGTTTTGTCTCTTTAATTAATTTATGGCTCTGTATTCATATGTCAGTAGGGTCTCTGCCTTTCACATTAAAGGTCCATAAAAATGCTTATCTGAGCTGTGAACTTAGGACAGGCATTACGTCATCCTCTGACAAACTCACTCAGTCGCATTCTCGGGAACACACATTCACTTTAACATGCACTAGCACATTTTTGGATGCTGTCATGAACTTTAAATAGCCCTCCTCCTGGCATGGAAGTCCTATCCCCCAAACAATCAAGCAACATCAGTCTTTTCCCTCCGCCTGCCCACGTCATTTTCACCTCCTCTTGCTCTCCTTTTCTCATTCCCTGCTTGTGCTGGAAGACACTTCCTCTACACAGAGTACAGACCAAATACCCCCGTCCTCACTTAGTCTCCTCTTCTGCTGCTTTTGTAGAGGCAGCGATGCTAAAGGATAAATCCTGTGTCATCTTTCTTGGTCTTATCTTGACCATCATTCCCACTTGTGACTTCTTTGCTGCACTGCAAAAATAACGAGTATAAAACCTAGCTTCATACAAAATACTGTCTCATCTCGAAAGGAAAACATCAGATATAATCAATGAAACGTGGAATTAGAGATTCCTCCCACAGTCCAAAGTGTCAGTCCTGTGATAGACCGGCGAGCTGTCCAGGGTGTATCCGCCTCTCACCCAATGTCAGTTGGGTTTGGCTCCAGCCCCCGCACCCATCAGGATTAGCGGTAATGGATGGATAATGACATTATGTAGGCAAAACAAATGCTGTCCATTGTCCATCACTGTTTACAGATGTTCATTCCTATGATTTTTGCAGATCTCAGTATTAACTTTGACTACAAGTGATGGCCAGAGCTGCAAAAATATAAGCCACTGAATGGGTTCTCTTACTCTGTGGCAAATAAGTTCAAATTCTGATTAATGTGAACTTTCAATATAACGGCAAGATATAAAATCCAAGATGTGCAAAATGACTGGGTTTACCCTGAGTTTACGCTGCTGTCGCTCTTTTTATCGGAAAACAGTTCAACAACTCTGCATTTCTGTGTTCGGCTCTCTATTAGGCATAAACACAGCCCCACAGACAGATGGACACAGAGAGCAGGGACATGATAGACTAAACAGACTGATCAGACAGCAGGGGGAAGTGGAAATGAAAACTGATCAGACAGAGTTGGGGTCTAGTCAAGGAAGTAGGTCAGAGAGCTCTCTGTCATTACTGCTTTCTTCTCCTCTTTAGTTATCTCAGTCTCTCTTTGTCCCATTGTGGTACTAGCATAGCCTCAGTCCCAGCACCTGCTTTCCCCATCATCTCTTTGTATCCATCCCACTCCGAGCAGAGTGAGCGCTGTGCTGTTCTACAGCCTGCTGACTTCAAACATGAGCTACTCCAGGAATGATAATGGCAGAAACATGCCTGGAAAAATAGGATTCTCCTCCAAAAATACACTCTGCTCTTTGTGTTGCTGCTACGTTTTTGTGTGTGCGTGTAATCGGCATGAATCGGGTCTTAGTGCACAGAGTGATTGATGGTTGTTCTCTTCTGCCTGTTTACCAGTGTTTGGATGTGATTGGCTGGACACGAGGCTGTAATAAAAGGCTGGATGGGCAGTAGCAGGGATCGTACTATCCCAAGAAGCACACCTGTCCTGCGCCAGACCTGAGCGGTTACACACACACAACCACACAAGGAACCTGTGAGACATTCTCACTGTGCTCCATTTCACATTCCGATCCTCTGACAGCATGTCTGCTTTTATATTCAAGGTTTACAAAGAATGACATCTTTAGTTTGAAAGACTTGTTTTTCTTTGACATGTCTGCCATTTGGGAAGAAAACCATTCTAATTATTTTTCAGATGGTTAATGGTCATTACAGTTACTCAGCCCTCCAGACAGATTTGTCTCTGGCTCCTGCACCATCTCTGTTGATCCCCATATTATTGTTTTTTTTATTTTTTTATTTTATGTGATCTGTGACATTTTGTGGCATTTCATTAGACCATGCACATAGAAGTCATTTCCAGACTTATGGGGAAATCTGAGAAAATAAAGCAATGAAATTACAATGCACAGTTTCAGATTATAGACTCAATCTAAAGTACTTCAGATTGCCTATGACTCTTTTAGTGCATAGTGTAAATCAGAATTACATGATGACACAGTCT
>NW_018127938.1:707416-708782 GCF_001952655.1 Monopterus albus
CACACAGAACAGAAAAACTAAATGTTTGGAAAGATTTGAAGACTACAAAGAATACAAACAAACAATGGTTATTTTGCCATGCTTATCAACACGCTGGCCAGATTGCTAAATCTGTAAAAAGATCGAAAGCCATGCGTCTTGCTCATAGGAATATTCTTGTCATGGCAGCGTCTCCTCAGGAATATCAGAGCCCCCAGCTGTCACCTGAGCAGCTCTAGTCAGCATGACTGGTAGAGACATAAATGGAGAGACTGACCATGTAAGGCTCTGGTGCCAGTATGGATCATGACTCAGAGTCATGTCTAAGGCCTCATTGTTTAGACTCATAGATTAAGAATTGGATAGACGAGACACCTGCTGCATTCTGAATCATTTAGGTCAGTGGACAAGTAGACTGATGGCTTGTTTGAAGCATATAGCATTTATTCACAAAGCAAAGATTACTTCTTCTCCTGTTAATCATCTCAAATCTTATCAGCAGCCCCAAACAGAATCTGCTGATTTAGTTTTTTATTTTACAGTTTTCTGCAGTTATACAGGATGGAGATTTGTGAAGTGCTGCAGAGTGATTTTTTTTTTAGTTGCTCGTAATGTAAAAGAAAATATTCATTTAGCTAACGATAATTTTTGTACAAAATGCATTAAAGAAACTAAAATAATCTTGAGCAGGGTGAAAGAAATCCTCTTATTTGAACTTTTAAATTTGAGGATTTTTGTTTTAAATTTTGTTTATTTCGTGTGAACATTGAGATAACGGTGCTTGTTTTTCAGACAGTCTCATCAGGAGATAATATCTTTGTTAATAGACATTAACCTGGGTTGTTCACATAGGCTATTGAGGGGAACAGGTCTAAAAAAGTCAACGTGAGAAGTGTCAGATTGTTGTAAAAGGAATGAAAAAGAAGCTCTAGACAGTGATGTGCAACTAGCCAGTCAGGGTGTGAAGCAGATGTGAATGTCTGATCCTTGGCTTGAAAAATGACAAAAGACATTGACAACATCACACAACTGTTGCACACTTGTAGGCAGGGGCAAATACATGCTTACATTCTGAGCGTCTATTTTCTTTAGGAAATCAGCGAAGGTGTTGTCGGAATTCTGCGGGCACAGATTAGGTTTGGTCTGCTTATCAACGAACATCAGAAACAAGATTAGGCTACAATAGGCTGCCAGTGCACAACAATGTGCCAGTCTGAGTCCTACTGCAGATGTGAATCTTTTTTTTAACTGGATCACGACTATATACTTTAATTAAAAAATGGTTCAGTCACTGTAGTTTATAGCAGATATTACTCAAACAGGAGAAACATTGATTTATGTCAATTTATACGTCTCTCTCTCTGTCTGTCTATCTACAGTATATATA
>NW_018127938.1:708823-717974 GCF_001952655.1 Monopterus albus
TATATGTGTGTGTGTGTGTGTGTGTGCATAAACCAGATGTGTCCTTTCACGTATGTTTGAATTTCACCCTAAGTATTTACAATATACTGCCCTGACATCATGTGAACTGTACCTTGTGAATTAAAGGTTGGATAAACAGAGTTGAGGCAGCTACATTTGTGAAGGTTTCCATATTATTCATTTATCTAAGCAGCGAGCATGTACCCTGTCTGGAGAGGAAGTGACTGTTTGACCATTTATGGAGCCCAGCACAGTGAGTAAAGAGTCAGCAGAGGAAAAGGTTGGAATGACTTATTTAGCAGCTCTTTTATTAGCGATGCAGTATACTGACATGTCACTGTTTGATGTTTGACATACATGACCATATTTGATCATTTACTTAGTCATCTTCTGTACTTTTGTCCTTGGGAAATGGTTTTTACTTTTTGTTTGTTGTTTATTGAAGCTGATAGGTCATGGAAGTGGAATCACAAAAATGAAACTACTCCCATTCAAGGACAGTGACTAATGCCACATAAGAATCCGAGAGCCTTTGATTTTATTGTTCAGATAGAATGGCATTTTGCATGCATTCCCTCCCATTGTCTCAGGCTCATTCTTTTTGTTTATTTCCTGCAGCCTTGAAGGGGAATTTACTTTTGTTAGTGGAAACACAACCACAAGGCTGAACGCTTTCAATGGGACAGTTTGGTGCTGAGCCAAACCCTTTCTGTAAGAAGGAAGAGATTAACATGAAGCCACATTTCTTGTCATTCTTGCCATAGTTCGTCAGAGGAATCACCATTTTCCTTTGAATAAAACGCAGTTCATCTTTCCCTCCATCTGCGTAATCCTCTCAGATTGGGTCCATGACATCAGAGGGTTTTAACAACATGAGAGCCATCAACTTGTAGGGGAAAACTCTTAGATAGATTGGGCCAGAAATCATAATAAATTTTAAGGGAATTTGGAAAGCTTTTGTAACGATGTACGAATGGATTGTTCTCTCGGATGGTTTTCCTCTGTTGTGAATGAGACCATTTGCTCCAGGTTTCCAATCCTTATAGCTAAAGGATCAAGCAAAAACTGGTCATGCTCAGCCAATCAACTCAGAGCAGAAGCTCATGTAGGGTCCTGCAGAGTGACACGAGTGGCGACCAACTGCCACACTGACTCCGGTGTACACAGTATTAGGCAGGTGGTCATAATGTTATGGCTGATCAATGTATAATCATAACACATGTCGGAAATCTAAAGCATACTGGAAATATTGTTAAATGGCCAGTGTAAAAGGGGCTTTATTCATATCAGATACTTTTCCATTAAATCTGTTCTTCCTTCATTTGCAGTCATCAGTCAGTTTTTGACATTTAATTAGTTTTAATGTTTAAGCCTTTCACTGCAGTAACAGTGTTTATCTCTTTGGTCTACATCATGCAATTTGGTTTCAGTTTTGTGACATTTTGTAATCTACTGCATTATGTAACTTTAGCAGATTCCTCAAGCTATTCAGTGGAGGGTTTTGGTGTCTGTGGGGACGCTGATGGAATATGTGGAACTGAACCAGCACTGTCAGGATTAGTCACAGAAATACGCCACAGACTAAACTGATGGAGCAGAACCTTGTTTATCCCAGCTTCAGCCATCTGAAATGAGATCTTAACTGGAACGGAAGAACAAATTAAATATGGATGTAAGTAGTGCAAGAATATGTCAAATTAACCCTTTGAAAGACTCTTTTGCTTTTTTAATTTTGTGTAATTTATTGTTACATCAGCTGTAAGTGTGAGTGTGTCCACTATCTCTCCTTGGACCCTGAAGGCTCAAACTACTAATTTTCAGGTTAGGAGACCACCCGCTCTAGCTCCTGAGCCACAGCTGCCTCACTAAACTATAACAGTGTCATCAGACAAATAACAAATATCATTTAGAAACAAGTATCGATACCAGTGTCGAAGATTTTGATAAAATACCAAGGCCTACCAACACCATGCTGTTACTCATTTGCATGAAGCTGAGCTCTTTTGCTTCAGGTTTATGTACCAGCTTTCTGCTGCTCCCCTCTTTGTCACTCCAGTCATTTAGACCGGGGGGGGGGGGGGGGGGGGGGAACCTCGCGGTGGGGGGTGGACACTTTGTCTCATGGTGTCATTGCTGGCGTGAGAGCACAGGAAATGTGTGAAGTATTTTATACCATGCATGGAGATGCTTTGGGTCATTGACTGCATGACATGAGCAGTGGGCTAAACATAGCTGGGACCCTAATCTGTGTCGTACTCACAGAGGTGTTATTCATCATGTATGGCCTAAACCAAGACTCCAATGTGAGCTATTACTCTTATCATTGGTATGAAGTCAGTCGTGTGCCTCGGCAGTTGTTGATCAGACACTTTATAGTTTGACTGCATATGTATGCTTGTCTGATTGTATGCATGCGAGGCTGTGTGAGCATGTGCCGCTTGTGAAGTGTTGCATGTGTCTTCTTGACCCTGAGGTTACACTTTGTGGTCTTGCCACTGTAATGGTGTAGTCAGACCAAAATTAGCTTCCCATTCATGTCTGTGTGAGAGGAAAAGAAAGACGATGGCTTCTAAATTGGCCCACATCCTTTGAGTTTAATCTGATTTGACTTTGAATTTGGAAACAACAAGGTTTTCCAGTGTTCATATGGTTTGAAACAGGGGATTAGATTGACGCCCCTTCAGGAAATATTTATTTATATTTTTGTTTTAGAACTCTGAATGAAAGAATACAACCAAGCAGAGAAGATGTATAGCTGTAATGAGTTTAAAGACTGTGAAATGTCGGCTTAAACACTGTAAAATAACACCTTTGTGGACTGCTGTTGTTATCCCTGCTAGCCACACTACGTCATGCTTTGCAGGTTATGTTTATACCTCTACGCTCACTATTTCCTGAACCCCCCCTCCTTCATGCAAGTAAATTTTGTCAGGTGGATTTTGGTCAACAGCACCATAAGGCAGAACGTTCTGCATGCTTTGCCCAAAGCGTGTTCAATATGGCAAGCACATAGGAATTTATTAGAAGTCACAGTAGAAATACAAAAAGAAAAATGATGGGGGAGTATGAGAATGGGAGCCAAACTGGGGATGTTATGAACACAGTGAACTGTATGTGCCTTAAAAGTAGGCCATCAGATGCCACCATTTGTAGAGGCCCTTTACCACCATTTCACTCTTAATTAAATGGAAGTGACAGCATAGACAATCACAGCTGTAGCAAGAATATCTGATCCTTTTAGTAATACATGGGTGACTTTTAATTAGTACTCTGAGCAGTATCGAAATCCATATGCCAACTGGGTAAGAACCCTCCTCCAGCAGCACTGGAGCAGGCCGCAGTATACTGTCTATTAGCTTAATGGTGCAGAATCTTTAAGAACTGCAGAGGAAGGGAGGCATGGGATCAGAAGCTGCTAGAATTCCAACAATGTTCCAGTTCAGACCTACCACCAGGAGGTTGACTGTGTGTACATGTGTGCCTCTGTATG
Source organism: Monopterus albus (assembly GCF_001952655.1). Lineage (NCBI taxonomy): Eukaryota > Metazoa > Chordata > Actinopteri > Synbranchiformes > Synbranchidae > Monopterus > Monopterus albus. The sequence continues at coordinate 712,314 of NW_018127938.1, forward strand.
TGTGTGTTGCTGGCATGGACTGATGGAATGGAGCAATGTTAGATCAAGTGGTAACCGTGGAATTTTCTTCTCATCTGCTTTAAGCTTTCCTAAACCACCGCTGATGCTGCCAGAGACACCATCTCTAGATGATAACAAAAACTCACCAGCTGTGTGAAATATTCTCTCTGAATTTTAACCTAGGTTCTCCAACATGCCTACGCACGGACAGGCACGTATACACGTATACAAACAACCTAAGGCTCAAAGTATTCAGCCCCTTATAAGGTAAAATCGCAGGTCGGTTTAGAGTGAATCTGTTTTGCAGCATCCCGGGCAAACTTTGGTATTTGTGGCTGGGAAAAACATCAAGTATGCAGATGGACATCCTTCAGTGTTTGTTTTCTCTTCTTCCCCGTATGCATCCTGTGGTTCTGCCTGACTGGCTGCTGGCATTACGTAAAAGCCAGATTCCACTTTATATATATTTTTTTCCACCTCAGTTTTGGTAAATGATTCAGCAGAGACTGACTAAATAAGTGTTTTCAGAGTCTGGTTATGAGTATAAACAGCTTTCCATTTTCTTGGTCTGATGTGGTGACTGTTTCAAATTTCGGGTTTGTCTGTGTGTGTGTATGCTGCACATTTGAGATGACGATATTTTCTGCGTATGAAAGATGAGATATTTTATGTGGACATGTCCCATTTATTTAAATCTTTGCCGATTTTGGTATTTATGTGATAAAGTACTGAATAACTTTCATGATACATTTCTAGTTATTTGTTGCTTTCTATATACAAGTGCATCTGTGTGTGTGTGTGTGTGTGTGTGTGTGTGTGTGTGTGTGTGTGTGAGCGCGCGCTGTATGGGTCGGTGCATACCTGAGCTCTCAGCTGTGTAGTCAATCATGTCCACCTATGGTCATTCAATAAATGGTAGAAATGGTGACTTACACCACATCTATCCCACAATGCCCCTCTTCACCTCCTTTTTTTATCACCAGCTACTAATTATGTGCTCCAGTAAGAGGCATGCAACTCACACACACACACATGCAGGGACACGCACTCTACTTGATTAGCAAACCTAATAGATCATGTTGCTCTGTATTCCATGAACATTCCATAAAGCAGAGATGCATATAATTGGTTTCTACTGTCACAGTTGTGATCATCATTACCACACACCTGCTGCCACCTCCTCCAACATCTTGTCTTTGTCTGCATCCACCTGCACCTTCTTCCTTGTCCTGCTCCTCCTGATGATTTTAGATTCTCACTCACTCCATCAAATCATTTGCTACATTGCTTTTCTAGCATCAGTCTGTCAAAAATAAGAATATCTTGGTCCTCAAGTTGCAGGAGTTCTGGCTGTGTGGTTGCCACTAGTGCAGAAAATCAACAGTAATGAAGAGTTGTACAGTAGCTTAGGGTGTACTGACAGACATAAGATAAGGGGAGGAGACCATCCATATTAATCTGCTGCAGAGGTTTTCAAACTGCAATGCCAGAACACACCTCAAGCAAAGATATGTGTAAGGTGAAAGGGACAGGTGCATGGCAGTCACTGGGGTTTGCTGTGCTGATTTTGCCCACTTACTGTAATAAAATGGCAACAGTTGGAACTGCAGTAGTACATGTGATGTGCAGCTCCTGGAGTCAGTTAAGGTACTTTAAACCCTTTATTCCCAATTGCTGCAGTTTGCATCAAAATGGCGCTCCTTCTGAAATCCAAATGGAACAACTAACAGATGATTCTGCATTAATGGTGTCAGTTTACCAAGATGTGAACAAATATAGGCTTAAAAAAATAACAGGGCTCAAGGTAACTGCATCCAGCTAACTGACTCACTCCATGGCAGCATTATTTATTATGTTCACTCAGTTTGGTTCTTCTTTAATGAATAATTGAAGTGAACATATGCTCACATAGGATAAAACATGTTTTCACTTACAACTGCAGCCACAGTCAAGTTTGCATCTAGTTATGCATTCTTTGTTAGCTTAAGTTTTCATGTCGAAGCAAAGACTCGGCCGAGGGCTATTTTCCTACCAGCTTCCCTCACCCAATGAGGTCACACCATCTAGAATCCTGAGAATGTGAAGAATGGCAAGGTTTAGGGGCTTCTGAGCAGTACTATATGTTATCGGATGGAAGGAGGAGGATTGAAAGGGGAGAGATCAAAATGTGGTGCACTTCTATAATGATGAAATGTACCTTACAGCTTCATGCACACATGACCCATATTAAGTATAGGTGATGCCCTAATCTAATCACCAAAGCAGTTGTAGATTAGATTGGATTACTAGTACAGTGTAAAGTGTGCAATATGGGAGAACTTTGCATTGCTGAAAATTAGCAGGTACTTACAGAATGCTGAATGAGGCTTTTTAATGTTTTTATCGTTGAAAAATCTGCTGACTTGAAGGTTTGTTATCTATAATGGTTTCTGATTATTATGAAACCTGCCAAGTTATTTCCTGAAAGACGAGTTGTTCCACTGTCCAGATGAGGAGAGAGGGTTCGGCAGTCAGGGTTGGTAGGCCGTATGTTTGTCAGGGTTCAAGTGGAGAGGCGTGCTTTTCCCTCAAGTGTTTGGTAAAGTGTACATTTCCATTACAGTCTATCTCATTTCACTGCAGCAATGATGTTCTTACATGGAGGCCCCGGGAGTAAGAGGTGAGCTCTGTAGCACTTGTGAGTCCAGGCCTCACAAGTGGGGGGTGGCGGCGGCGGCTGTGGCCCTTGTAGGCACACACATGGGTTACATGTGGAGCTTCAAAGACATACTGTAGCTGGACTGGCCTGACTGCTGGCAACCTATTCTCACTGAAAGCAAAGCAGGAGCAGGATGCTAGGGATTGTGTTCAGAGTAGTTAGCTGGATGGCTGTTGTGCCCAAGTAGAGGAATAACAGGATTAACACAAGACAGCAGGCAGGTACTGTATGCTTTACAACATGGCTAATTGCATCAACACCCATTAAGTTACAGTGTAGAGTAGACTGTAAATTTGTACGTTTTATTTATTAATTTTTTAGGCTGACAATACAGATAACAGCTCATATTGGCATAAAAGTATAATGATGTAGTTCAAGTAGCTTTTCTGTGATGCATAGCCTGTAAGGATATACAGTAGAGTATTAGCTCTAGTAAAGCTGTCTCAGCAGTAAATATGCACTGATAACTAGCTGTAATTCTCCACTAAACTCAACATCGCTCACAGTGGAATCACTTTCTACTTTATTGTCTGAGACAGACTGCCAAATGGGTTTGTCCTAATGGTGTAGATATTTTATGAGTTCACTTCTCTGCTGTTTCTCAATGTCAGGAAATGTACTTTGGAAATGCAGCAGCATTTCAGTTACAAACACTACCAGCCAAAAGTTGGGACACACTGTCCCTTAGAATTCAATGGGAAAGTACATCCAAACCTTTGACTGGTGGGTGTAACTATTAAGCCTCATTGAGTGCCACTGGCACTTGATTTTAATGTCCTGTGGACCATCACACTATCAAAGAAAAAGGATTTGCGTAAAAACTGTAGTGAAGTGCTGAAATACACATGCAGTACAGAATGTTTCTCGTGGGTTCAGTAGCTGTGCTTCTGGCATAGCTCACAGCAGAAGTGATATTCACAGCGGCCAACAGCACAGCACACAAGTAATATCTGAGTTGTATTGTTTATTCAGCTGAACTTACAAGTGTTCAGTGTTCTGCTACAGAGAAGAGAAGTGGCGAATTAGTTCTCTACACTTTAGTCACAACAAAGGCCAGAACTCGATCACACTTCCTTTTGATGATGATTTTGCAGCCGTCTCTAAGTTTTCTATCACCCTTCTACTCTTTTTTGTTTTGGTTACAGGGTGTTAAAATGTAAAGCTTGAGGCCACAAAGGTTTTGATGCTCCAGTCATTTTTGTCAATATCCACTTAATACATTTTTACCAAATCCCAGTATAATTTCCAATTTAGTTTTTTGGTTCAGAGCCTAGACTAAAAATGTACACATCAATGTCTGCCATTTATATATAGTTTATATTATGTAAAAAGTTGTCTGATGCAACTATTCACAAAGTGTGTGCAGGTGTCACTGAGGTTCTTTAATAGGTTCCTCACAACACAAATGGTTTTATTTTCTTTTGGCCTCCAGAAGACCACACAGTGGTCTGTGGCGTCCTAGAACCTTTCTCTAAACAAGATGCTTCCATTACACTGGGACTTGTGTTGTGGTTAATGGCTTCTAAAGTAACTTCTGAAGTAGCTATTGATTCTGACAAAGACTGAATCAGAACAGACTCAACAGTTATGAGTTATAGGAAAAACTGGTATTGCCAGGCAGAAAACAAATGGCATCAGCAAGCTAAAAAAGCACGGTCATCTCAGAGCATTGTGCTTCTCTTCTCTCTCTTTGTCTAATACATCATTATGCAAATGTAGCTACCAATCTGTCAAATCCTTACAGTATGGTTAATTCCACATGGTATTAGGCTTTAAATGCAGGTGTCTGGATCTAGCCCCCCTGCTTAACATTAGCACCTGACCTCTTGTTTCAGGCTGGAAGAAGGAAAAAAATCTTTCTGGGAAAGCCCTTCATTAAAATTTTATGGGAAACCTTTTGGCCCATCTTATTTTCCCCATTTAAAGATTAAAACACATTTTCTTTTTCCTCATGTTTCCATACCAGCCCCTCCATCTAACATCACATGGTTCTTTTGGGAAATCCTTCATAATGGGCAGTTAGTCTGCTCTCTGCCTGGCAGACCCTGCTTTTTCCTTTTTGGGACTAGATCCATTGCATTCTTTGGAAAACATGGGTGTAACCGTGTGGTATGATGGTGTTTTCTTTCTGCAGATTGCACTGTTGCCAGGCTCTTTTTAGTGTCCTGGGCAGATCAAAGAGGAACACCTCAACAATGAAAAGAATTCAGATATGAAAAGACAAACAGATTTTATTACAACCTTGGGGGGGGTCAAATGCTGTTGTTATATAAGCTCACAGCCAAGTGCAGGTTTGCCACAGTACTTATTGCAGATATTTAAATGAAGTCTGAATCATAGCACAGGTTTGGAGGAAGTTTTGAAGAAAAGCCATACAGCTTCTGTTCACAGTAACAGACTGTCCTATCCTGACTAAAAAGTTGAACTATGATTTATTAGTGTTTTACTGCTTTGGATAATAACACCAGGTAAATGCTCAAGTGTAAATCTTAGTTTATCACACAGGAGCTAAAGAGCTTTATAGACATCTTAAAATGTTTGAGGAGAACAGAGCGACCTTTACCCAAGCTAGCCCTCACCATTTGTTGGTTGGGCCTCAAAACCTTTTTGTAGCTGATGTCATATAACACAGGAAGTCTTGGTTGTACAAGCAGTTCCTTGGCGTTGCTTGTCAGTGCTATAGAGCAGAGTGACCTGGAGGGCTGCAATTCAGCATGCCTTCTTGGTTGTACATTTAAATGTAATAAATCTTCTCTTCTGTGGTAGCTAAGTTTTTAACTGATGATGTTTAACAGGATATTGTTTTATCAAATCCTGTAGTCAGGCAAGGGTGAACAGTAAATTCTCCATGAGGTGGGTGAGTTTATTGGCTTTCCCCCTTGTTTAGGTATAGGGGTCCATCTGTGGGGGGTCAAATCCAATAAACATGGAGGAGTCTGTGCCCAGTGGAGATGTATTTATTT
>NW_018127938.1:718081-734593 GCF_001952655.1 Monopterus albus
TTTTTTGCCCCCCCCCCCCCCGGTAATCCTCATGGTGGAGGTTCATGTCCATTTGTAACCAGGAGCTTCAATCCTTCTGCTTTCCAGCAGTTCCTGGCCTGCAGCTCTCCTGTATTTGTGGAGCCATCACAGTGAGAGGTAGGCAGCGGACACATTCTTTACAGCCCTGCTGATTGGAGCGAGCACTTTATTTGCTCTGGGACAGACTTTGGACTTGTCAGACAGACTCGTATTTCTGTTTATTTTTGCAGTACTTGGCTTTGCTTGGGTGTCTTTCTATGTGAGCGTGCACTGTGACCAGTAAGGTGTTGCACTACAACATGTCACTCCTTTTGTGTTGGAGATGTTTTGTTATTCTTCTTTTCTTAAACTATACATATAATAACTGTATGTTTAACAGTTACTTACTGTGAAATTCATTTGATGTCCTGTTTGCAAATATGTATTTCTGATAACAGGATTTCAGAAGCTAACCGTGTTGTCAGTTGTACTGCTTAAGATTCCAGGGCTTACATGTATGAAGTTTTATGATTATCTTATCTTAGCTTTAAAATTCAGTTAGAAAATGGAACCTAGATTCTTGGCACTTCAGTGCCATAAAGGTAGATAGAGGGACAGTTTTATATAAGCCTGGGCTAAATCTCTTTACAAAAACAAGGAACTACTATTCATGTGAAATGGTAAAAAGTCTGTTGTCTAATCAGCCCAGGATTTAGCATGTACAGTAATTGTATAACTGTACATGTAAGTGAAATAACTGTAATTTTGTAGTAAATGAACTAGTAGTAGTAAATGAACAGCCACTACAGCATTAATAGGAAATTATGGATAAGTCTCTATCTCTACACAGCTAGTCATCCATAATTACCTCCGCCAACAGTGGAGGTAATGTTTTTGCAGGTGTTTGTTAGTTTGATTAACAATGTAACTCATAAAGGAATGAACGGATTTGGTAGGGTATGGCCCATGCAACTATTGATTAGATTTTAGTGCTAATCTGTGTCATAATTTGGACACAGGAATATTTCAAAAGATTATTCACCATTGTGAATGCTGGAAAGACTGCTGACTGTGTGTGAGCCCATTTGTGGCCAAAGTGCATGGCTGCACTGCTGAGCACTCCATATGGAGACAAATCCCTGGGTTAACGACAGCTGCCCATTCATTATCAGTGGAAACAGAGTGCTATCACTCAGCACACCCCGCTGTGCAAGACAGGGACTTAAGGAGCCCATCGAAGCGACAACCCAGAGCTGTGGAAAGCTCTATTTCTTTGTATTGACAGCTGTCAATACAATAATACAATAACTTTTTAATAACTTTCAAACCAGTAATGATAGCAGCATCATTCCAAATGCCTAGAAGTATGTTTTCATGGTCAATCAATCATATTATGAGGGTCGCACTATAATGGGAATATTGTTTTTATGGCAGCATGAGAAACCTGAGGTGCTCTTGGTGGAGCTTTGCACTCTCTGAGCGTTGGCTGGTTTAGTGTGCCTTGCTTTACTGTAGCTCTCAGAAATGCAGTTTGCTCATACAAACCAAATGCTGAAGACATCTCATTTAACAGAGACATAATGCTGTGCACTTGGACTTTGTTCCTCACTCTCTTCCTCAGTGGTTTGTGTAATCCTGGCCTTGCTGCTGTTCCCCACTGTTCAGACTCCAGCACTGTAGTGTGGCATTTCCCTCCTCGGAGGCAAGGCAAGTTTATTTATATAGTACATTTTTATACACAAAGGCAATTCAAAATGCTTAACACAATGCGCACAGAGAGATAAATAGATAAAACATGACCAGGGAGCCCGAAGTGAAAGCAGTCTGACAGTGCAGTCAGTTTGGCTGAAACAGCCTTTCTACTGAGGCAGACTGCCAGATCCTTGTGGTTGCTGCGGTGTGAGGGTCTCCAGACTGTTGACTGTGCACGCCCTCACATTGACCTACTTCTCAACATTTGTGTAACTATAAAGCTGATAGGGGCATTTCAAGAGATGGGGGATGTCATAGCTTAGTTAAACACAGGTATGTTCCAACATACACCAAGAACTTGTTTAGGTAACACAAAGACAGTACATGGTGGGTTTGTTTTCTCTTGGCTGCCACTAAATGAGTTGTTGCCTGTTCATACTTTTGTTACAGGCTGTGACAGTGTAAACTGTTTTCAGTTAGTTGCATTTAGGAATGTCACATTTGACCACCAGGGCAGCATCAGACCAAGTCCTTTTTTCCAATTTTGCACCTGTGTGATTCATGTATGAGCGCTTTGTATGTTTGTCCTGATTAGTCCTACCAGAGACTAGAAAAAATCATTAGGTATGGTTTTGCAGTAGCAGAACTTCATATGTTCAGATGATTTTTTTTTTTCTGTCTGTATCCTTTGTGTTGAATGTGTGTGCCTGTCCATGCTTGTGCATATGTTTGCAATGGAGTATAAGAGGTGCATGAATGTAACAGTAGCCCAGCCAGAACAGCCATTCTGGCTGTCGCTGATTTAAACCTTCAGGCAGTCTCTCTAAAGGAGCACTGAATGAAACCACTACCTGTGGCAAACATTTGACAAATTTATAATAGAGTCTTTTAATCACACTTACTCCTCTCAGCAGGCAAAGGGAATAATTTATTTGTGTCCTCCATGATGTCAGAGACTTAATACCTTAAAGGTTTAAATAGCCTTATCCACCTAGTTGTTGCATAGCTAATGCCGTCTGTGCATTTATTTTAAATTCCACTTGGTCAATTACCCTGCAGCCCAGTTATTATTCCCATTCAGTTCTCCACTGGTCTTTGAACTTAGGACTTAGGCCTCTGCTATCTGTTACATTCATTATCCGTGTTCCCTGTGTCCAGCCAAAGCTTCAGATATGACGCACAAGACTCACTGTTCAAACTTGTGCCCGCATGCAAGTCACTTGTGCATTTTTGCACTGCGTTCTTTAAATGAGTTCACTGCAACTTTTGACCAGTAGTTTGTTTTTGAGTCCTTTTATATTTTAAAAGAATCCTTAGAGCTGTGTTAGTTGATAGTTTTATATTAACAATGGATCAAATGACTGTGTGAAAGGGGCTGTTTGTAGGGATGAATCCACACAGAATAATCTGACTCAGTAGATGATCTCAGGGCTACAGAACTTGAAAGTGTTTTGGTCTTACAGTCTGCAGCTTTGCTGGTTCACTCTAAATTCTGTAATCAGCCCTGTATCTAGCTTCTGTTTTTCAGTCAAAACAAAGGGACACCCCAACAGCATGTTACCTGCTCAGCACCACACAGACGGACAAAGTTAGTGACTAGCTGGGGAACATAGTGAAATATTTAGCTGCCAGATATTTCCCTTCCCAGCAGCTGTAAGAGACCAAAGCAGATTTAAAAGGAACGTATAGACTGGACTCACTTTTGCTGGGTGGCCAGAAATATGATTCAACATGAATGCTAACGTTGCTCCTTGTATGCTAGATGTAAAAATAGACAACTATTTGCTAGATTAACTTTTTCAGGTGATAATATGTCAGTGTAGAGTTTACAGCTTGTAAATGTCTGGCATTATGTGCCACTGATTCGCAAAGTGCAGCTGATAGCTCTCAATTTAAAGAGGTTAACCTCCTTCCGTGTGAAGCTCAGAGGAATGCTGTACCCCATTATGTTGGAGCGTGGGACTCTGTTGCTGGGTTAGGGGAGGCTAGGATGACCTTCAGGAATGCTATTGTTGTGTACTCGATTCCCTTTCCAAATGCACCGTGCTCTATCAGCCTGATGGTCCTCTTTAGCAGAATGCGATATCCACGGGTACCAGGGGCAAGAGAAGGGAGAAGGGGTCCATAAAAAGCCCCAAATAAAAGGCTATTCTCTCTGCTCTGTCTCCCCTGTCCTGTGCTGGAACGGCAGGAATGTGGCAGGCAGACCAACTGGCCCTCAAAGCCTTCAACTCCTAATGAATTTTAAAAGGCCTTTTTCATTCAAAGCAGGGTGCTGGCTAACAGCATGCCTCCTGGCCAAGCATTCAGGGAAACGGAGGAGAGAAGAAGGCTGAGCACTAGAGGGTTAGAGAGGAGGAGGTGCTGGCAAAGTGAGTTGGCATCCACACAGTGTGGTGTATTGGATGTCCCTCCCGGTTAGAGATAATAGGCCTCTTTGCATGGGAAGCCACTGTAGGAGCATTCTTGACACTGCCACAAGGGTCTAGTGAGGATAGTGTAAATGTGAGAGACAAAGAAAAAAGCATAAGCATAAATTTATGATTATGTCTTATCCTACAGGATGAGACAAAAGGGCTCGGATCTGAGATACTGAAGTGACGGTAATTGGTAGATATTTGGTCAGAGGCCATTATATGAAATATCTGTACCTTTCGTTTGTATTCATTTGTATCAATACCACTCTCATGTCTGTATTCTAAATCATAATACACAGCCATCAAGTAGATTATCTTAGCACAAAGACTGGAAACTGAGAAACAGCTAGCCTGTCTTAAGAAAAGCATATCAGTCTTTTCATCCAACTCTCAGCATGAAAGTAAATATGCAGATTTATCAAACTGTTCCTTTAAATGATGGAGAAAATTACCTTAATCTATATTGATCATTAATTTATGCCACTTTTATGTAAATGATAGTGAGAACAAGAATTTCCACAAACTAGTGACAATTATAGACTTAGCTAAATGACTGATGGACCTGAAATAGGTGATTGTACCCAATAGATGGATTTATTTTTGTCTGCATACAAGAAGAGGCTGCAGAACACTGACTTCAAGCTTAATCTGCTGTGATTTGCAGTGTATCTGTGGGGAGCTGTTTTAGGACATGCAGTGGCATGCTAATTGTTTTACTACTAAGTAGCAGGCGGCAGAGCTTTGTCAGTCATGATTACTGCATTAATGCTCTGCCACAACCAATAACAAACCTCATAATTCACCAGCTGCTTTGTTGTAGAAACACGCCCGGCCGTTTACGATGAAGGTATTTTTCTGACAGTGACTAGCATGTTTCTGATTACATTAATATAGCGAAAACAAATGAGATAAAGAGGTTTGGTTACTTTAATTACTGTAATCTTAGTGTGCAATAATCTAGATGACTTGATCTGTCATATTCACTGATCCTAGTTTAGACATCTCAGAAATTTCTTTCTCCTGGGACTTTAACGCACTGCAGAGAGATTAATGAGAACGCTGTGATCCTTCCATTCAGTCATAGTGTTGTGGACAAAAAGTAGTCGACGACATGAGGTCAAAGAAGAAAATGTGCCACAACTTTGGAAATAACAGATTGGGATAGATTGAGATATCAGTGACTGCTGAGGGGTATGTCAGAACAAAAGCCTCCCGGATGGCTGGATGTGTGACAGCAGGAAAAATGTGCAATCCTGCCAACTATGCAGAAGTATATGCGTAGGTTATCTGCTTCAGTGACTCGCTGTTTCTGTTACAACCTGCTGATGGCAGAGTCAAAACATGCCATACACATCAAGAATGTAGACAGGTGGAGGTAAGGTGGTGTTAGCAAGATTTTCTTCGTTTAAATGAAGCCTTTTGCTGCCCCCTGAGAATTATTTAAACGCCACAGCCTATGGATACATTACAGCTTCACAGGTGCATCCCTTTACGGCAGTTGTAGTTTTTCCATTTCCCATGAATACTTCCAGCTGTTTCTCCGACCACTGCTACACAACCACAGGATGTCAATGCGTTGTTTCTTTGCGCCCATGCACTACCTGAGTGATGCTGTCCGGGATAGGGAATGCATGTTTTTGAATATATTTCAAAGGCAAAATAGACCAGTTAACCCCATAGAAAACATTTGAGCTGATTCCTCTTGGGTCTGCAACTCAGTAATTAAAATCATTTGGGCAAAAATTGTCTTAAATCCGGCACAGTCCATGCTTGCCTTTCCTTTTATTGATGTTGGCACAGGCTCAAAGATAGCCTAGGTTGTTGCTAAGTGGAGGTGATTTTTCAGCAACTGCGCCCAGTCCTACAAACCTTCTCAATTTTGCAGCAAGATGTGGGCCAGAGCTGGCAAACACTTGGTTCTTTGGTGTAAGAACACAGCTGAGTGTTTCACTCTTGAAAGACAGTCCAACAGAATGAGCTACCAATGTTTCAAGCATTGAAAACAGATATTACCGGGCTCACAGGTCATGGAGTGGTGAGGTTACTTTTGCTTCATGAACTTTAGGGTTTTCTGCTGCTATTTTATTTATTTTTTTTTTTTGCAAGAACAACATGTTTTGTTTAAGCATTATCACCAAAGTGATAAATTGCAGTAAGTCTGCACTTTGTCTTTATAGCCAGGGCATGCCTTACCATTCAGAAACCATTTAATCACTGCATGCAGTCTTCTCCTCTGAACACTAAAAATGGCCACAAAATTCATGACATTTTTTTAAATGCAGATTTTATTTTTCTTGTTTTGTTTCAGTTTTTCCTCTATGCTTTTTGTCCACATCTCATTTTCCATGTGTACCAAATCGCCAGTCCAAACAGCCGAGCTGCAGTTTTTGCATTCGTGTGGAAAGACAGCTTAATTGGTGCTTTGTGCCACACATAAACACAAGAGACAGAGCACATGCCATGCTGCTGTCTATGTGTAGGGGCCATTACATCTCAAATGGTGTGGGGAGACAAAACACCCTTTGGGTCAGATCACCAGCAGTAATGTCAGAGGAAATGCCAGAGAGCTGAGGTAAAGAGCTGCCTCCTGCCACGACCACTGTGATAGTGGAGGCTCTGCTGTGCTATAGAGAGGTTAAAAAAAGGAAGGAGGAGTCACTGATAATGACACTGTAGTGTTAAACAGACTAATGTGTTTGGACTAGTATAGCCTATTCACTCAATAGTCAAAAAGAATCCGTTTTTAATTTGTGGGGCTAAAATATGCAGCTTTGTCATGCAAGCCTGTCCTCTCTAATGGGCACAGACATGCACACAGGATGTTTATGAAAAAGTCATTAGAGGTTTCCTCACATATAATAAAATAGTGATGGTGCAGAGATGACATTGTTGGGACTCTTTAGCAGTGACACGCAAACACAACAACACATGACGTGAACAAACATCAGAAGAGCAAGTTCTCATCAAACATCTGGCTTGTTTACTTTCTCAGAACCTGACTCAACTTTTTATTTGCTGCCAAACATTTCTACAAGCTAAATAAAAAGCAGAGAGCACCTTGGCTTCCCTTTGCTTTGCATGAACAAAAAAATGACATGGAATAACTGTTACCTATATGTAATATGCATCACTTTGTTGCTGTAAAAGCTTTTAAGAATAAATCACTAGTGAATGCATGAACCCAGTTACTTGGAAGCACACTTTGTTTCTCCTCGTGAACTGAAGCAGAAAGAGTAGCAGAACGCCTGCAGTGGAGATGAAACACGGAGGAGGACAGTTTAATTGTTCTGTGGGATTCTGCTAGCTTACTTCTGGAACATGTATAGATTGGACAGGTGCCACTGTGGTTGTGAGCCACTGGGTCATAAGGCCATTTAAAGAAACACTCATTCAAATAAAAAGCTGTAAAAGCTACATGTAGTAGCTTGAAATTATTAATATGCTTTGTGGTGTATGCTGTAGTTGTGTGTGTGTGTGTAGTTGTAAGGAATAGACATCTCTGTATTTATATGTCATATGCCATCTGGGAAGTTCATGGCAATTTACCTGGGTGACCTCATGGTCCTGCCTTACACGAACGAGGAGAAGCATTGTGTTCACCAGGAAGCCCAGTGAGCAGGCTGAGGTCATAGTGAGATAGGGCTGGTGGAAACACTTCAAGAAACTATTTCTGCAGGAACCCTGACAACAGGACAGTCAAATCACCCTGAGCAATCAGACAGGAGAGCAGCCAAAGTTCAGCCAAAAACAGGCCTGCTCTTCCCTCTAGTTTCAGAGAGGACATGCGGGAGAAATGTGGATTTCCCATTATTTTCCACCAGGGAATGCATTTCACAATATATTCTAATGCTACTGGGTGGCAGCTATGCTTTTATTTCCTCCTTATATGAAAGACAGATGATCCAAAATATCAGACACTTCATTGTAAAAAGTTTAATGTACTTCCTCCAAAATGACATCATTTCACGGCTCATTTAAATGATGTCATCTCAAACTGATGGAGAGAGGTCTTCTTACAGAAATCCAGTGAAAATCCACAAACTGATTTATTTTTCTCTTGTTTCCAGATGTATGATTAGAACTGGATCATATCATAATATTCCTGAAGCCTGGGAATGTTGACGGTTTAACTGTACATCACCACAATCCAGTCTTTTGTTTAATATTTGGAAATGTTTTTAAGTGGATTTCCGTTTGTGTGTTTTTTTTCAGACGGAGGCAATGAAAGGAGCTCTGAAGGATCTGAATCTAAACATTGTGGAAATGACTGATGAGAACGCGACACTGGATGGAGGCGATGTGCTTTTTACAGGTACTGTAGCTTCCACTGCCCCCTCATTTACTGTGTTTGGTTTATAACCCATTAAGTTTTATAGGGTCATGTCAGTCACACAGCAGCCTGAGGCCATCATCATACGGTAGCTTCATTATTCACACTACAGTAAATTTTGACCTTAAGTATGAACTCATGCAAAACAGGCGTAAAAGCCATTCAGCAGGTCTAGTGGTAATCACGATTTTAATATACAGTTAACATTTGTACTGTGTTCAGCTCATGAAAGAAGTCAAAGGTCTATCATAAAATGCAGCTATTAGTTTATAAGAATAAAATATATAGATGGCTTTGATAACTAAAATGTGTTACTGTGGGGTTGTTATGAAATTGTCTGATTGGCTGGCAGGTGCATTAGGTCTTCACTGTCTTCACTTCTAACTTGTTTGTTTCCTAAGTGAAGACATCTAGTTGCATGTTACTGCTTCCATTATGCATGTTAAATGTGTTCCTCTTGGTTCAAACTATAGTAAAAGGTCAGGGAGAATTTTATAACTGACCAACCAGATGTAGCCTGGGACTGCATTCACTTCTAGGACTACTTGAAATTAAGTAAATTTAGAGGATGTAATTTTAAATAGGAAACACTATTGAGTGGTGGGACGGCAGAACAGTCTCAGTCCCTTTTGTAAGCCAGCAGATGGTGGTGGCACAAGTATGTGTCTGTGTGTTGGGATACTCTACGCACACATTCTTCTGTGTGGCCTCGATGACCTGGCACCTCAGCGCAGTAAGCAGAATTTGCAAAAACATTTGTGTGCCGTACTGCATGGTCATATCGCAGCAGCAGGACTCTAAACTTTCACCACAGGGCTTTTTATTAGCCAGAGATCAGGTAATAAACCTGGAAGAGAAGCGAATCAGGAGCATGGTGGTCTTTTATTAGGCTTTCTGTACATTCTCTTACAGTCGCGTGGTGAGTTAAAATGTGGGTCAGTTTCTTCTACACTGTGCAGGCCACCAGGAAAAAGTATAGTACACTTAATTGGGTTTCTAGACAGTGGCTCTGTGCGCTTGTTCCTTCCAACTGAAATTGGTTTCACATGGCAGGGCTAGAAACATTTCCTGTTGGCAGGGCGCTGGCTAACAGCTCATTTTTGTAAAAGCTCAGCAGCTACATTAGGAGCCCATCCCTGAGCCCTGTGTGCTGCTACTGCTGCTGCAGCCTCGCCAGGCATTCAGGGCTCTGTCTGTCTGTGCCCCGCCATACTGACCACAGGCCTTTCTGACAGGCATGCATAAAGCACGCACTGTGTCGACTGCAGCATTCTGTTACTGTGGCTCCCTGTGTTCTTGGTGTTCAAGAGTTACACTTGAATGCTGTAGAGTTACAGATATTTCTTTCTGGATGTACTGTTTTTGTTCATAGAACTTTTCTTACACAACTTTATCGACATCTGGTTCTCCAGGTCGAGAGTTCTTTGTGGGCCTTTCCAAACGCACCAATCAGAGAGGAGCAGAGATCCTAGCAGATGCCTTTAAGGTGAGTGGAAGTGGTGCAGTGTCATAGGAAATAGTCAAATTGCAATTCATACTTAAAGAAAGAAGAAAAATCTTTATTTTTTGCTGCTAAATAATTGTTTGTTGCTCTATATAGGGTATGGTGTGTTTTAGAGCATTTTTGCAGCTGAAAATGATGTGAGAGTGAACCAGAACTGTAAAACTACAGATTGCAGAACCTAAACAATGAGGTGAAAATGCTATAAAACTCTTTGGAACAGAGAGGACCTATACTACAGAGTAGCCTTACACAGTAATTCTCTGTGGGTTTGACACTATATGCAAAATCTTTCCATCAAACATCAGAAGCTGTCTATATAAAACTATTGTTTACACCAGATTTAAATATGTTTGTTAATCTGTATGACACTACGGATTAAAGCTTTGTTGTATAGGTTTTTCTGGACACCTAAATGTAGGGGTGTGAAAGGACATTTTGACAGTAAGATACTTTATGGAATACACAACCACTGTTCTATCTTCAGGGGTTTTTTTAATGGTCCCTAAACATGCTGTGAGTGAACAGACATCCCAACAGGGATGAAGAGGGAAATACTGTTTTATCCATCAGAAAAGCTTTAGGTCAGGAAGATAACATTATCACCCCATTCATCCTGTACTTTTCCACCACCTCCTCTTTCTCTCTAATCTCTCTCTCTCTAATGTCTCTCTCTTCCACCTCTACCTACATTTCTTCCTTCCTTGTATCCACTTTGTTCTGCTGGCTGCAGATGTCTGACCACCAGGTTGTGTCGAGACTACACTCTCTTTGTGGCCACAAACTGGACACTGACTAGAGGATCATGATGACCCCTGTAGTTTATTTTGAGTTGATCTCACTGCCTTTTAACTCTTAAGTACTCAAAATAGTGAACTCCTGTATATCTGTGGCTTTAATTTGCCCCAGCACCTAATATAATTCTGTTTGAGTATTGTTTTCTAGCTATTTTGGAAAGTTATTAAGACTTTTTAGAGATTTGTGTCCGCAAGTAGGAAACAGTGGGCTTGGGGCTAAGTGCCATAGACAGGGTAGAGAAGGACACGAACCACTGCATTGTTGGTTTGACCATAAGAAAAATATTCACTAGGTTTATTTGTCAACTAAAAGGCAACAGTAAGTGTATAAGCCTGGTCTGTGTTTTTTTTTTTTCAGCTCTTTGTTGGTGTCAAGGATTTTGTATTTCAAATAGTTTTCACAATATTTTCCTTTCCAGCTACTTTCTGACTAATATGCCTGTGCTGTGGTTTGGCTTTGATAACCACTCCCATATGACACACGCATCCAAGGGAAATATTCAGAAAAAAATGCCATACATCACTGAAACAACAGATTTGTTACAGCATACAAGCAGGGTCACAGTGTGGGTCACACACACCCACAGACTGATCTGATCTTTCTTGTTTACTGTTATTGAAATGTGAAGAAGTTTTAGCCTGTGGACTCGTGTGTATTGTTTTTGGATTTGCTCTGAGAAACCATGACAAAAGAGACAAGCCGGCTGACTCACAAGTTCAGAGGTGGGTCATGGAATTAAGAGTTCAGCACATTACTGTAACATGAATGGCCTTATTGTAGCGCTTCCATTCTCCCATCTGTATCTGATTTGAATTCCTCATTACAAATTCCTCTGTGTTTTCCGTTATCTTCGATAAGACAGGACTTAATGATGCATCTTTGGCAAACGAGACAAGGAAAAATCACTTGAGCGACCGTTATTGTTCTTTCCATTTTTTTAATCAGGTTTATTCCTCCTGTCATTGTTTTTTCCTATAATTATCAATTTAAGGATCATTTCATTACCAGCTTTGTTTAGCACTCCCCAACTACGCACAGATGTTGACACTCTTCTCTTTGTGGTGCTTGCAGAGGTCAGGGTACTTGGTGCTGCCGATGGAATAAGATTGTTCAGAAAGTAATATAGAGGTTCTTTACTGTTGTAACAAAGAGGTGCTGACACACGAACGTGGGCAAGCTAAGTCTGCTGTGCTTCTGGGTTGGTCAATAAGATCTTTTCAGGTCGCAGTGTGGCAGTACAGCAGCCTGCTACTGCTGATGAAAAAGAATTCTGTCTGTGCATGACTTCCCTTGAGGGTTTATCTTCGTAAGGAGAAAAGTATGACTAGTATTTCTAATTTTACACTGCAGCAAAACTTCCTGTTCACGGATAAGGGATGAAGAAAGGTCAGGCGTTGTGCTAAACAAGGAAAGAGTTCAGGAAAACCTCAAGAATGCAGTAATGAAAGTGTTTAGCCTGATGAACTGCCACGTGCTAATTTGTTAGTCAGTCAAAATATCTGGTTCAGGTAATCATAGCACTTCACTGGAGGTAATAATGCAGCACAAATATTGGCCTGAAAAGTGTCAGCATGTTCTGAAAGGTAAAAAAGTTCCTGATGAAATGATGGAAAATACTTCATGCGATTCTTAAGAAGCAAAGAGCTATAAAATCCCATTCAGTGCATATTATGTCTTTAAGAAAACACATGGATGTCACTTAGAAAAGTTTTTATATGGTCATGTACATTTATTTACATCAACCCATGAAGGAAAAGTTTTGGAAAATAAATTCTCATATTCTATTATAATTCCAATCACAACTCATCTTAGGTTTAAAAGTCTCTGCAGGACCCAGCTCTGATCTGAGCAGTTCTCAAAAGGCTTAATCGATGTTGTAAATGTCACAAACATTCAGTCTCTGTATCAGTTTAATCAATCAAGTTGAAAGTGGTAAATTCTTTGGTCCAATAAATCAAAATCAACAGAAAGTCAGTGGTAAAATAACATAGTTTTGACAGAGTATGCTGTAATTCTTCAAATGTGGTTTTAACTTTTGCAAAAAAAGAGGCTTTTATTGAAGGAGTTGGTCCAAAATCAGCTAAAGATAAATAAAACACTATACAATACTGTACATATGATTGTGTCCTGAAGCAAAATGGACCATATATCAGTCACTATGGATGCTATTGCTGGCTGAACACTACTTTTATCCTTATTCTAAAAAGACATGAGATTTAAAGGCCCTGAAAACATATTTTCAGCCTTTTACTATGAGCAGCTTTTAAATGTCAAAGATACCAACAGTGAATCCCCAATCCACATAATTACAGTGGTTTTAGGTATCATTTTTTATTACCTGTTGTTTTGTAAAACTTGTAATGCAAATGTCTGGTATAAAACCTCCTGCAGTCAGACTCCCACAAGTTGATCTGGGCGATCTCCGTGACATCATCTCCCAGACACTCTTGCTGTTTCCTCTGCGCTGCCTGCTGCTTTATTTTAAAGGCCACTTGAGACCCCATTTAATGATACAGAAAATAAAAAAAAATAGTGTTTCGCTTACATTGAATGGAGCTGTAGCACTTTTTTGGTTTGAATTGATTGTGACAAAGGAAAGCTTACAATAAAGATTATTTTATGAAGATTAATGAAGATTAGAGTTTGAAAATTAGAAAAGAACACAGAGGTTTGCTCTCTTACATTTGGGTAAGTGTGTATGATTTACATTATACAGCTACACAGGTTATTATATATAGCATACCACATCTTATATATTGTATTATGCCATGAGCTAATGATATTGTTGCTGTTCAAAAAAAAATTCTTTTTAGAGTAACAATCTTGTAGAAATACACTTGTGATAAAATTGTACCAGCACTTGCAGAACGTAACTGCTGACACCATCAACCTGAAGTGCTCTGTCTGCTCAACAGTTTGCCCTTACAGAGTGGTGCCATTGATTAAAATAATTTTTATTACCTGGATCTATCCTGTCTTCACATAGCTGGTCATAATCTTCAGTTTGTGGCTCACTGAATTGGACTGTGTTGTGCAGGATTATGCTGTGTCCACTGTACCTGTAGTGGAGGGGCTGCACCTGAAGAGCTGCTGCAGCATGGGAGGACCAGGCCTTATTATCATCGGCTCCAGTGAAGCAGCACAGAAAGCCCTCAAAGTATGTAGCATTTTTATGTGCGTGTTGTATGTACAGTTAAAGCGTTGCCATGCTTTCATCAGCTGTAGTCATGGAAACCCATGAATCAATGCAGAGGCTTTGTTCCTGTAAGCATGACGCACATTGACGCAGTGGGGTTTTTTGATGAATGTATACGAGTCTTGGCTCAGTCCTGCCGGTATGAACTTTTTTTTTCCTCGTTCTGCGAAGTATTCAGCAAGAATAACACTACAAGAGAGGACACCACACGTGTTGACTGAGAGCAGACTCCCTGGCTTTCAGCTTGATGGCTGCTTCCACATTAAAACCACCTGTCACCTTAATCCTTCCTCATTAATTCATATTCTCAGCTAATATGTGGGCATTGCCCCTGGCACTCGCTCTCCAGCTTCTGTTTACAAGAGGGATTGTCCTTCCATTAAACAGCTTGAGCTCATTACTGGATAAAGTTTTTTTTGATCAAGCTTCATTGCAACATTAAAAACCCAAAGGATGCTGAAGGACTCGGCGTGAAGAAGAGACAGTTTTCACTGTGACAGGTCGTCATTTTCATAAGTGACAGGTTATAAATCCCAGCCCCTCCTTCTGAAGGACTTATCCCTAAAACATAATGTAAGACTCTATGTGAACCTTTCTAACAGCACACATGACTGAAATAGAGCAAAATATGTAATGTTGCATTTACACAGCTAGACACAAACATGCACTGCATACAATGACATAGGTATGAAGACTCACCAGCATGTACAGTGCACTCTTGGTCAGATCCTCTTCTTACATGCCTCCTAGTGGGATATCTCCCCCTACTGGCGGAGGGTTACTTTAAGTCAAGTAAAAGTCACTTAGTCTACCTGGGCGTTAATTAAAACCAGACTATCAGACAGCATGTCCTAATGAGGCAAAGTACTTGAGAGAAGCTCAAGGTCAGACTTATTGGTTTGTAAGAATACTTGCATTGCTGTAGTTAACACAAGAACTCAAGAGTCTATGCGTAAACATACATGCTAATTAATTTTGTATTCTAACATCAACTCATTGAGATGCTTGTTTGTTCAACCACCCAAGTAATTAGCTACTGGAGTGAGGAGTAGCCAGTAGCAAGACCTGGCAGAGTGCTCACCACCGTAAGACTTGCATCACCCTCTTATGCAGCAGTTAGCTCCCGTTTTAAAGGACTTTTAACAACCCAGGATTTGTAATGAGGTAATGTCCTCTTTGTGGGCAAAGTGAGATCCTATGAATGCTTGTTTAATGAATTCACAGAGCTTGTTTTGGATGTGGACACAGCTATTATAGCTGTTAGGCTCCATGTGTGTAGCCTTGGGCAAGGCCCAGTTAATTCAGTTTGTCTTCTGGGAACCACATTTTTCTGCTATAGAATATTCACTGACAGAAGAGACGTTCTGACCTTTCTGGAAGATGTGTGATTCATTTTAATGGACGAAAAAGCATAGATGGTTTATAGCTTGCTGACATCTGCTTAATAAGGTTATTAATTTTTACCCTGTTTTGAAGTTTTGCTATGTCTTTATCTGAGATCCCTTTACAGTACTGTAAGAAGTAGTCAGAATACGTGTATGTGTAGACCAGGTGTCGTCTCCTGTCTGTGTTTAGCTCTCCCAAGGATGAGGAGACACATTGACCAGATGGATGTTGTCATCCATCTGCCGCTGTCACTGCCAAACTTCACTCATGAAGTCACCATCCCAAAATGTCGCCTCTGCAGCACCCACTCCCTGTCCTCTCTCACATACTGCTCTCACCAGTCACCCCTTTACTCAGCCCTTTGATTCATGAGGTCATTACTGAAAGTCATAGTCAGGATGATTTGTGCTTGATGACTAAGTCCTGATCACAAAATATCAACATAATTTACCATTTTACACTCATGATGAAACGATGCTTGTCAGTCTGCTCACTTCAGATTAAACTTCACAAATGAAAACAGCTTTGTTTTCCAAGATTATTTTTTATCATCACATTCTCTCATTGACAGTGCCAACATGCTGATGTTTAGCAGTTAGCCAGTTAGCATGCTAAGATTTCTTGATTATAAACAAACACAAAGTACAGCGCTGTGGGAAGCAGCCATGAAGATGTAAATGTAGGCTTCTGCACGAGTGATGTCCAGTATGGTAGTGTTATGATACTGTATCTGAATACTTTGTAGAATACATGTAGAGATTCACCCGCAGAGACCTGAAACTCTGCACGCTGTCAAAAGTGTTTCTGCAGAGTACTGAAGTACGGGTCTGGAAACCTATAAAAATTAAAGGATGACAAACTGTAATCTACTTTAATCATTATGACAGTGTCACAATGGATAATTGAGTGTAGATTGATGGGAATTAGCAGTTTGTCTGTTTAAAATAGATCCCACAACTCAAGGTGAGCAAAAAGTGAAGCCACTGTGTTTATGTCTGAGATAATAAGAAAAAATAAGAAATATGAATTTTGTAGGGCAGGATTGTGGATTCTGTTCTTTTTTTTCAGTATTAAAAGGGAAGTTCTGTATCCTCCACCTGACCTCATTGCCTCCACATCTTCCTCCACTGGATACCTCATGGCACAGTGATAAACGCTCCATATAGAGCAATAATATTTCTAGAGTGAAAGT
>NW_018127938.1:734678-776253 GCF_001952655.1 Monopterus albus
CTGAGGACCGCAGTGGACAGCAGCAGGTCAATAAAGTATCAATGTTTTTGTTAACTGGTCAAAACTGTCATTGCCCAGGGGGGATTTTATTACCTTCCAGTAAATGTATAGTTTTAGCAGCTCTGACTGAGCACATTCTGCTGCCCAGTTACCACTCTGTGTATTAGCTGGATCTCAGCCACTGTCCGATTCAAGATTTGAACAAATTAAAACATTTCAAAAAATTCATGGATCAGAACATTATATGATGTTGCTGTAGGATGTGTTGCTTACTAAATAATTCATTCTCTCTTTTTATTGGGAAAAAAAGAGACGTTTTGGCGACCGAGTGAAGCAGGAACAACTGTGATCTTTGGCCGAGTCAAATTCTTCCCTGTACCACTCTTAATCCTCCTGTATGTGAGAGAGAGTGTTGGCCGTCACGCACATGGACAGTGTTTTCATTCAGGGCCGATGTGATCACGTAACACACCCACAAGTGACCTGGGAATGTGTCTGGTCTGGTTACACACACTGCTGGTAGTCTACTTTGCTACTCTGGACTCAGAAGTGGTGATGTGAACTCCTATAGTGTTAATTTGATTGAGTTTTATATTCTCAGACATTTCCAATGCCTGATCATTTACCATTTAGACCTTTGGTGGTATTGTTTCCCTCTTTAGTCTTTGTTTTTAACATTGTCCATTTGCTGTGTTGTCAATCCAGTCCTGACTGCTTTTTCCTTAGGTTTTCTATTTAATGGAGAAAGTGACAGCTCATAATAACTGTACAGTTGTTCTTTTATTTATTCCAACCAAGCACTGTTGCCAGACACATAAAATGTGTCATTTCCTGTATGCTGAATAGATTTTTCCCAGGAAAGTTTTAAAGTTTTCAGAATGGTTTGTTTGCTGTTGGGGTAGCTCAGGTAATAACATAACTTTGTTTTTCAAGTTACAAGGAGCCTGAGTGTATTAAACTTATCCTACAAGTAGTAAAATGTGAAATAATGCATATCTGTATGTAACTCACACAGGAAAAGGCCAGTAAATTCTGTGTTCTTCCCTACTGCAACAGACCTACTCAGTGGAAATCAAAATGGTCCTGAACCACAAGGCACATTGTGCTCACAAACCACCCATTTACCTCACACATTTGTAGATGTGTAGGTAATCGCATTTACTCACGCTCCGGACATTTATATGCATCAAGCAGACACCCTGCTCTTTGGATGCAGTGTAATATTAAATGTGGCACATGCTGAGCAAATTCAGATTTCATCTATATAACAAGAATTTGAATGTATTTTGTCATTTTAACTTTTAATAATGATCCTTTTTATGTGCTCATCATTAGTAGACAGCCAAATCCAGAGACAAAAGATAAGGACAGAAAAAGAGGAGCAGTAGAAAAGCACCTTGAAAAAACGAGACAGAGGAGGTCTATATCTGGTGAAAATCTCACTCCTCAGAATACCTTTTTTGAATGTTGGTGCTTTTTTAACACTCTATTTCCACCTCCCTTCTCCTTCTTGTCTCTGAGATATCCGTCTGCAGATGTTCTGCTCATAAACATTAAGAGGCACCTGTCTCTCCTGCTGTGTTCTCCATTAAAGACCTGGGAGTGGTTTGGCCAGCACAGTGAAGTGGTGCTGTCTTTGGTATTGTGTCCTTGCTTCTGACTCATAGTATCTGTTTTTTGTCTGTCCCCCTGGAAGCCCTGTGGACTCTCATAGCTATTTGTCTAAATAACTGTTTCCTGCTGTATGTATAGATCATGCAGCAAATGAGCGACCATCGCTATGACAAAATGACGGTACCTGATGACGTCGCTGCCAACTGCATCTATATGAACCTGCCTAATAAGGGACATGTGCTTCTGCACAACACAGCCGAAGAGTTTCCAGAGAGTGCAAAGGTAATGCTCTTAACATCCATACACTGTAACCCTGTCTCACTCACATATTCATTTACAATCCTGAGGTTGCACCTCTGGGAGAAAGAAATACTGCCATGACAGCCAGACTGGCTCACTGGCTTAGATTTAAGGAGGACTGTCTGTTGTTACTCTTTGTCTTGTCCAAATCTCTGAGCAAAACAACAGGCTGGAGAGGAAAACCCTAATTAAGCTACATGGATCTTGTACACAGACAACTGTTGGTCACCCACAGCCAAGCCTGTGTTTTTTGACAAAGGACTCTGCAGTTTGATGTGCAGTGACCTTTTGTGAACATGGCTCAGACTGCAGAATAGGAGCCAGAGATCCTCTTTGACCTCCTGGGTGCTTTTTTCCCCCTCAGATCTAGAGTTAATCATCAGAATAGTTCTTGAGGTTTCTATACTCAGTGTTTTTATTTCAGCAATGGGTTGAATGTCTACTTGTTTGTGAAACCAGTACCCTGCAGTTCCACCCAGCTCTACAGAACAGTTTAGCTTCTTCTAACTCATTTAGTTTTACAGTCGCCACCTTTATTGGTTTGGTTCACTCTTACAGCTCTAATAAGTGTATAAATATATCATAATGAGGGATATGTATAATAAGGTAATAAACCCCCTGTACCTGCTCAGCATCAAACAGCAGACAATCAACAGCTAAAGAGCCAGATATTTCTCTCCAGAGTTGCTGGGGAAGAGACCAGAGCTAAAAGCAGAGTGACTATTGGATTTTAATTTCTGAGGTGAACACAATTACAGCTCCAAATGAATGTTGCTGTGTGTCTGCAGGATGTGCATATAAGTTGGTTTTTTTAACATGTCAGCAAAAGCCCATTAATACAGGTTTAAGTATCTTAACTTTTTTTCATAAAGAAAAAATGTAATATTTCATCCTAAATAAGCAAATTACAGAATTATACTTGATGCATCTTATTTCTTTTTCTAAACTTAATACTGCTGACTTGGTGCACCGCCATGGCCTAGTGGTCTAAGATCAGTTGTAATATAAGGGAAAAATGTCAAAATATAGTTAAAAAAATAAAAGAAAAAAGATGCTTTCCTGATTGATAATCCAGATGAAATTTAGAAAAAAGAACCTTGTGGATGGATAGAAAAATATTTTTTGTACTTATCATTTCCAAGTTACGTTCTTTCAGGAACTCATTAGGAAAATCAGCACATGAACACATAACTTTAACCCTTCTTAAATTTCTTTCAGACTTAAGTGACCTACTTGCCAACACCTATGAGATCATGTATTTTGCATATTTGTTCTTTTCTGTAGCTTTACCTGAATGATGAGTCTCACTTTGTTTGTTGGGGTTAGGAAAGGCTGAGCAGTAGCTGGGTTATTTAGATGCTTCAGGGTTGCTTTCACTTCAGAACAAGTAAAAGGATTGAACACAACACCCTACAATCTGCAGAGACAGTGCTCAGACCTCAAAATGTACTCTGTGGTTAAAAGCCCAACCCCCGCCAACTATTTTTAGAAGGAAGAATTCACAAAATTATGCGTCTTTGGACTTAAATCCTCAGCAAAGGCTCTGTTTTTTCCAGGATGATAAACTGAGGGAATTCAACTTGAGCATACTAAAAAATATTTGTGTATCTCATGCTTCCTACTTTAGTAGCGCATTTTAATGGACCGTATTAATTAATGGAGCAATATTTGAGAAATGTCTGGTTGCTTTCTGTAATCCATTTCCCTTCATAATGTTCAAACCCACCAGATCTTGGCTTGAAACCCAGATGCTCCCAAACCTGGCGTATAGAAACTGTATCTCTGATCAGAACTGACTAACATGTTACCTAGTACAGAAGGTTTACTTTTTATATGCTTCTCAAGGGACCTTGTTGCCTGTTTGTCCAATGACATGGAGAATGACATGTTCGGTACCTCAGTCACAGAGACACTTTGCAAGACCTGCTCCTGCCTAACTCTAAACATTGTCTGTTCTAATGCCTGGCCTATTTTTATTTTGCTTGTGATGTTACATAAGAGTTCCACATTAACAAAGGCAGGGGGTCATGAGAGAGGATTGGTAGGGTCGGAGGGGGTGGAGACAGGGCATCTCTAATGGGTAGCAGCGCCGACGGCTCTAGAGGATTCATTTTGGAGATAAAGAAAGTAAGTAGACAAAAGGACCAGTGAAATATAGCAGCCCCTACTGTGTGGGACCATTCCATTCCCCAACCCAACATATAAATCTCAACTGCAGTAATGAGAACTTGGCTGGAAGTGATCAGAAAAGGACACACTGGAGGTGGAGATGCTATAAACAGCCAGGCATTTACTCATGTTGTTCTGGGAGAGTTATGCTAAAGCACAGCCTCCCCTGAATTGACTCCTGTGAATATGTGGTCTAATTAGGGTTTTTTTGGATGGCACTGTTAATCATTAGGTCTGTCACTGATCCCTTTGGTCCACACTGAAATGTCATGAAGTTTTGTTTTTCTTTTATACTGTAGTGTCTCCACAACTATCGGACAGGATGTCATGAAACTTGGTACATGCATTCATGGTGCCCAGAGGATGCGTTTCTATAACTTGGTGAACCTCTGACCGTTCATCTAGTGCCAAGCATGAGAGTGACATGTGGTCTAACTGAAACGCACCTCAGCAGCAACTGGACTGAGTGTCATGATATTTGTTTCAGAGATTTATTTCCATCAGGGTGAACTGCAATAACTTTAGTCATCCTTTAACTCATCTAGTGTCGTCGGGTCAAAATTTGGATTTGTCTTATACTTTAGTTTGTCATCAAATACATGCAAACCTAATGACCATCCCATCAGATGTAGCTGCATTTTGTATTAATGACAGTAGCAAATGTTAGCATTTGTCAGATTGTTATAGGAGCACCAGAAATGTTTAATAATTGACAGAGGTAACACCACATTTGATTAACATGTAAGAAAATGCACACTCAGGGTAAAGTCACAGCTCTCCCAGCAGGCGCTCAGCAATCCAGCCTACACAATGCACCATGGGCCTTCCCTGTCACAACAAAAACAAATGCAAAAGAGGTGGTGAAGCCCAAGTTGCTCAAAACACTAAGTGTTGCTGGACATTTTGTTTCCCAGTTAGTTTTTTCCTTGTCTGTGCACGGATGAATTTGTGCCAGAACTTTCTACTGTATCCAAATGTTAGCATGAAATATGGCTTAAAAAGATGTTAGCATTGCTTTTGTGAGCAATTTATTTAGTGTTGCCCTTTAGTCTTGGTTTCAACATTTACACTGTGGGTGAACCAAAGAATCTGACATGAGAAGTGCACTAACACCTGCAGTGAACATGCTACAAATATAAACAAAAACTATATGAAAATTGTACATAAATTTACAATAACATCAGATTTTTAAGTGGCATAATGGTGTTAAATGAGAGCATGTAGTGCCATAGTTCAAATTATTTAGGAGGGCCCTGACCCGTGCTCCTGCTCACACTGCACAAAATATCTTGGGAAGAGGAAGAAGAGTCAAGAACTCTAAGGCACATGGTTGTGGAAGCTTTTTACCAGAGGCTTTGTCAGCCATATTGCATCACGAGATAAGAATTTGTTTAGCTGGTCCCTCTAGCTGTGCCGCAAGACCTTGCTCAGTATCACAGCAGGGTTGAAGAGAGAGTTTAAAGAGAAAAATATCCTGGCTTGGAAGCCTGGTAGGAAAACACTGGTTTTCTTCTGGAAAATGTCCACAGGGTGACACACTACTTTATAAGAGTCTTTTGAGAATGTCGTGATAGTTCTCACTCCCATTTTTTTTATGTGTATTTTGCTGGGAGAGCAGGAACTTGAGCTAAATGCTTGTTCTCTTGCTTTAGATTTCATTTCTCTGCGGGGCTTTTATATCGCAGATTGTTAGAAGTTGAGAAGAAGATTAAACAAATATAAATGTTGCATAAGTTCTGCCTTTCATTTTAGCTACAGCTAGTTGAACTACACTTCAGCCTTTTGCAGTCAGGCTGGCTGGTCAATATCTAACAGTGGCTCACAGATCTGATACCTGAGGGCAGAGTCGGGAAGTGGAACAGGAACAGCTGTTGCCATGACAATGTCTGTTTTCTGTTTTGATTATTTCTTTAATGTAAGGAGACAGACTCTTGGGTCCTGAATATATCAAAGCACAAAAAAAATGTTTTCCAATGATATTTGGCTGAACACAGTGATGATCTGTTGAATTTCAACTGACATAACTGTATAATAACATTCCAAACTGAATTATTTGTAAAGGCATGATATGAGTTTGTCCAATGTCAGCCTTGTCTGTGTGTCCCTCAGGTGTTCGAGAAGCTGAAGGACCACATGCTGATCCCTGTGCCCAATGCAGAAATGGTCAAAGTGGATGGATCGCTCACATGCCTCTCTGTACTCATCAACAAGAAGGCCAACATTTGAGCGTGCTCACCAGGGAGTCTCTCAGTGCATGGTAACAAAGCAGATTTGTATATCTGATCACCAAGATCATCTGACCCCAAGATTTATCAAAACTTTCTTGGTACTTAGAGGAGGGATAGGCAGCGTGTTGTTGCTGAGGGGCAAAGAAAATATATTGTAAATTGAAGAGCCTTCTCCTCTACCTCCCTATAAGAAAAAATACTGAAATTACAGTGAAAGGTCTTATTTTGTTCTTGATCTGCATAAACAGATCTAACTAAAGGCAAATAAACAGGCTTGCTGGTTTGGTAGGTCATGGAGTCTCCCCATGTTAAGCCATGTTTTTGACAGTATTTGTCCTTTAGAACTGTAAGATCATTTAAATTAATTAGAAATGTTTCTGATAAGCTCATCAGAGCCAACCTGCATAGCCCCTACAGTGCTGCTGGTGTGTAAATCAGCCCTTGCTTACTGTTCGATGTTTACAACCCTTTAACAGAACCACACAGAGCAGTGGACCATCAAAACCAGTTGGATTTGTTTGATAAATAGTTTTTGTTGTCCTACCAATATTTCACAGCAGATTTGAAAATGACAAAATTAACAGACATCTACAGTGAAATGTGTTTGGTATTCTGTTCACATGCACCACCAAAAGTGTGATTTAGTTTTTGTGTGTTTGGTTACACAATGCAAATGCAACTCAGTTTCTGATATATTTTTCCAGAACTGTATTTTGGAGCAAGGAGGATGGAGAGATGAAATCCTGCTGTATGAAAACCCTACATGTACCACTGCTGTAGTATGAAAACCTCAATGTCACTTGCTATTAACTTGTATGTTACATTACTTTTCTGTAAATTTGAAGTTCCACATTCCAAATTCCATTGCCACCTGTTGATCTGACCACAGGATGCTTTGATTTCTCATTCAGAAAATGCAGTTCTTGAAAGTCCTTCTGGAAAGAGGAGCGTTTGGTATCGCATTGTTATGATTGCTTTAGCATTTTGTGATTGATATTGAAAGTACTGCCACTGAGACCTGAGGTGCTCTTACTTTTCATGACTATTGCTTACCAATCATTCCCATTGATTGTAGACTAGTGGTGACAGTTTTTGACCCTTAATAATTGCCACCAGCTGCAGAATTTATTCGACAAGGACCCACCTGTAGCTGTTTTGTGGCAGCAATTTTGCATCTCTTCTGTTAAGCATTTGGGGATGCAAACTTAATAAGCTGCACCAACCCTGCAGAGGCCAGTTAAAAACTGCCTGTGTAGGAAATGTACGTTTCCATTACTGTGAGTTGAACTAAGCTTTAATTTAGTCCAAAATAACACATCTGTCTTAATGTACTACTGTTGTATACCTGTATGGAAAAGCAATGGCTTTATTCCTTCTGAAAGATTCTGAAGGCATTGTTGTTGTTGTTTTTACACCCCATTGATTCTACCTGTGTTGTTCATTTCACTGTTCTTTTTCCCATCTAGCAGTTTTTAAACTCCAAAAGTGACTTGGAACATGCTGTGATGCATGTTCCAAGTCACTGACGTCTCTTCCACTAAATCCAGTAGCTCCAAATGTGCTGCAGTGAGTTTACTTTCAGCATGCTGAACAAACTCACTGCCCCTTTGGCGTGTCTATGTGTTGCAGATGTTTAGAGGATGTTGATGAGCTGTTTTAGTGGCCTTACCTTTGTTGTTGCTGAATTCATGTTTGAGGCCTGTGGCTGTGACTACATAGTATATGTTAATATTTAAACTGTACATACACTACATGCTGTGTATACAGTGGTTCAGATGCTGTTCACATCTGAACCACTGTTGTTTCTCCATGTAAGTGAACATTGAGGAAATGACATCAGGAGGTGATTGAATCTCCCTCCTCAAATGTTTACGTATGGGCAAACGAGTAGTGATGAAACATGGAAAGAATTCCTGTTGGGAGGAGAGGCTTGTACGCAAGTAAACAGTGACTGTTAAACTTTCTTTCTCTCAACTGTCTCACGCTCAGCACTCACTCTCTCCCACCCTTAGCTGTTGCCTCATAGATGACTCTGGGCTAATTTATGGCCATGATATCATACAGTCTGGCAAACGCTGTAGACGTGATGGCCTGTGTGACACTAGTACTGTATTTTACAGAAGGCGGCTGGCTGGGTGCAGGTTCTTAGGTGCAGAGCAAAGTGGTTCTGATTCTCAGTTGATTCTAGAAGGCTGAGACTGCCAGAGAAAGTCGTACACTGTCTGACTAGTACTGTGTCAACCAGGGCAAGTAAAGTCATTGTTTCTGAAGCTGTCATCTTGTCTTGGAGTGTTCCCAATTACTGTTAGTTACTTGTATATCTCTGAGCTCTCAAAATCTTTTCTGATTGCTGAGTAGAAATCACAACAGTACAACAACAGTTTAGTACATTTTTGGCTTTTGCCTGGCCAGGCTGTATGAGTAAGTGCTCCCGAAAAGTGTGCTTACTTTGTTCAGGGCTTAATTATCCTCTTACTCACCCCATTAATCATGATGTCATGATTGCCCATGTTTGAACTCAAGCCTCTTGCTTTTCATACAAGTTGTGGGTAGTAATTTTTGAGTCATTTTTAATTGAGCTTTTCGTCTACTTTGTGTACTACATAAACATTTGGCATTCAGCTGTGTTGTACTTTTTTAAAGATTCAGATTAAAATTAGTTGAGCATGTAGAGGTATACCTGTCATGATTAATGTTAATTCTTGTTTTGTTTAACAGCTTTTGACAGTCTATTCACACGTATTGCCTGTGAATACCATAGGTAATACCTGTGAACACACAGGTTGTAGATCAAAAGGTTTTTCCAGTGTGACAAAATAAAAATGTGAATCTGGAACAAACTCTTGCCTTAGCATGGGACTAGCTGAAACAGCAGTCATCTGTCTCTTGGTCTCTGCTCCCATCTAGTGGTGCCAGAGATGCAAGACATATAAAAACAGGTTTACACTTGAGCACAGAACAGTGCAGTAACTGTTCAGAGGCAAGAGAAGCTGCTCAGGTCTGGTGTACTGTAAGCAGTCTGGTGTCTCCTATGTCTGACGTGTGCCCAGGAAAGTCCAAATGGTTGACTTCACAGAAAATACAACTGGAAGAAAAGATGTTTGTTTTATTACCAAAAATACAAAGCTATACAGTAATATACATAGACAACAAAACAAAAAAAAAACATCATGTGGAAGGCAGTTAATAGAAGGATGATAAAAAATTTTAGTTATACCTTAGGTCCATGTTAACTTCCTCAGCCAAGATTAATGAAGACCCTTTTAAATTCATCTTAAAATATTTAACAAAAGAGAAAATACAAGTTAATATAACAAATGTCGTCAAAACAGAAATTAGATGCAATTCATATGCATAATAAAATTTGACAGGAAGTTGCATTCAGATATTTAACTGATTTTCATTGTCGCTACTGTTAATACGTGTTACTCCAGGCAAAGAACAGTGCTCAGAAATGCACCAATTATTGGCAAATTGGTACTGTATTGACTATACAATACAGTCCTCTTGATTACCTTGTAGTCTTACTAAATGTTCTATCTACAGCAGTGTAGTTCTCAGCCCTTAAAGGAAATCTTATAAACAATTATAACAAGTAATATATAATGCTTCTATATTTTAAACAGTATTTGAACCAAATTTATATACTATACCTGCCGTGTATTTAGCTACAAGGGAAATTGGTATACAGGTTCCCTGGTCTCCTGTCAGCAGTGACTTTGTAGTCTAATCTGTCTGCAGCCTCAGCCAGAGGCAGGTAGGAATGGTTAAGAAATTCATTGCCCAAGCAAGGTAGGACAGAGGCTAAACCATCAGTGCAGGGACACTGCCATGTTTGGAGGAGCTCGTCTCCCATCCCTGGCCCTCCTTTATCTGTGACCTGCTCATACACATACTTGTTTCCTTTTGGGAAAAGAATGACACTGTCCTTGTTCACACTCACGTAGTCTGGAAAAACCTCAGTCCCAGGGCTCCTGTCTACCTGTTCTCTGCTGGAGAAGCTTTGCACTGGAGACAGGAGCAGAGTGGATTCATGTGACTTCTTCCCCAGTCCTGAAGCTTTGTCTTCAGAAAGTATCTCCACCACAGATGAAGTGGGTTCTTCAGAGCACTGCTTGGCTATGACTGCAGGACTCTGCAGTGTGAGCACAGCACAGTGCATGTTCAGTAGTTGAAGGCATTGATGCGCATTTAAATTGTTACAGCTCAGTGTAACCTAACTACTAAGACTCACTTAACTTTTACTGCTTGCGTTTAATCTATATTTTCCTCATTATTAGAATATTTACTGTATATTGTATCTACATGGCTAAATTAGTTATAGATAAACCCTTGTCTTACCCATTCCTGCCTGTTGATCTCTGTCAGAAAGCCTTGCAGGACTTTGTCAAGGTTTGGCACTGGTGGCCAAAAATACTGCTTGAGCTTACTGTAAAATATCCAAAGACAAAAAACATTAAACACTGTGGTTTAACAGCGAGTTAAAAAAAAAAAATCTAGCTTTTGAACATCAAGTAACAGTGATTTGAAAATGGTTTTTAGCATATAATGTGTCAAACTACAAATTAATTATTCAGTACAATTTGCACATCATCACAGAGAAGAATATTACATCTTTATCGTTTGTTTTTAAATTGTGTCATCTGAATAAACTATAGTAAGTGTCTGATTGCAATGTTGATGAACAGGAAAAAGATCCCACCTGAGGTACATGGAAGACAAGTAGATGAGGATGATGGCAGTAATCAGAATCGAGACAGGGATACACAGCATCAGCAACAAACCTGCAGAGGTTATTTATACTGCATTAAGGTTTGAATACTATACATAATATTTTATTAGAAAAACAAGAATTGCATTTCATAGGACTGGGGCACAGCAGTGCATTTTCTACATTACTACAGTTGTTACTACACAAACAAATTTGGATAAACTACTCATTGACATTCTTATAATTTAAGATGAAAAAGATCTACTAAATTGCTGCCCTGCATTTGGTGCAAGTTCTCCATTATTAAGTAAGCAAAATGCTTTACAAGGATTTTTGTCAATCGAGAGGAGCTTACCTGTGTCAGTAGAGGTTTGACCAGTGAGCACATCTGACCAGTCACTCCAGTAGCCTGAGTAACGGGACCCATTAGGTTTAGCTCTGACCTTCACACTGTACTGTGTACCTGCTGGAACCTGTAGACATGCTCCAGTCTCTGGATGCTCTAGGGATACTGTCTGCGAACAGAAAGGTTAATATGACATTCACTGGTAAAAAACACACTGGAAGTGGAGAAGTGTCACATAAGCACTACTGAAGCACGATTCAATTCGATCCACAATGAAAGCGATACGTGAGTGGCACATTCTGAGCGTGGACTGAATAAAATTGTGCAACCCCTGTAAGTAACATCTTACCATCCATGCTTCACCTTCTCTGGTCTGGTAGCCCACTTCATACTGCAGGTAAGGCGACAGAGACAGAAGAGGAGCTTCCCATTTCAAGCACAACCTGCCTTTCTCCACTGCTCCTCTCAGATCACCTGGGGCAGGTGTTTTGACTACAAACAAACAGCACACACTCTGTCAGCTGCTGAAGCCATGGTACCACCAGCTTTCTTCACATCACCTGATGACTCATTAGCTAAAAAAATGAATGTAAACCAAAAAAAAATTTCATCAAAGAGGAACAGGACCACAACTCACTCACCGCTATTCTTGAGAGTGAACTCTTGAGTAAAAAAGGTTCTGCTGAGTGTAGGTGCAGTGCTGCTGAGCTTGACCTTGACTTGTCTGGACTCATCTCCATGGAAACGACCCAGGTTGTTGAAGCTTCCATTGGCCAGACTTTCGGTCCATTCTGTCCAGTCTGAAGAATTACTGCAAGGGTCACAATATCACTATGTCAAGTTACAGCCAAACAAATTCAATAAAAAGAGTGTAACCCAAACAATTAAAAACCTTGTGTTCACTGTTTTGGTCAGTACACAAAGTGAAATGCTGAGAGGAAGAAGATGGGAATTTTGTTGCTCACAGTAATGCTACATGTTTAGTGTTATTTGTGGAGGATGTCATTATAAACAACATTAGTGCACGGTTTCCATTACCTAAGACTCTTCTTGTAGAAAAGTTTATACTCATTTTTTCCATATCTGCTCCCATTCCACTGACAGGTGATATTTTGCAAGTCAGGGGTGTAGCAGGTGAGTGAAACATCATCTGGAAAGAGAAAAAAAATAAATAAGAGGAAAAGGCCTTATATGGTTAAGAATGGATAAATGAATGCATTCACTTAAATATTCAAACTTCTTATTAGCACCCACCTGCACTCTGGGGAACTATGGCTTTCACCGGCTGAGACCAGCTGCTCCAGTGTCCTGTGCCTGAATCTGAGGAACATTTGACAGTGACCTGGACCTCAACCTCCTCCCCTGGTACCAGAGACTCTAATGAGGCTAATAAGCGACTCTCCTGTACCTGTAGAAAAACATGCTCAATGAACAAACACTACTAAAATACAAGCTACAAAGTTGAGTGCATTAAACATACAGTATGTCAGAGTAGAAGAAAATAAATCAGTGATATGTTCATTTAATCAATCACTCATACCTGACCCAACAGCACATTAAGGCTACATTCACATTACATGCTGAAGTGGCCCAAATGCCATTTTATTTCCCTTCAAATGACTCAGCTGTAATCTTGGAGGTGTGAACCACCAGCCCAATCAGGTTTTTTTTATATCAGATCTGGGCCATTTGAGGTGGTCCTAGATCTGATCCATATCCAATCTCAGACTATGACACCGCTGTCAGAATTCATGTGGTTTTCTTTAATGTCTCCCTTATGTGCACACACAGTTGTCATCATTTGGTGTCCGCCCCTTATGAACTGATAAAAAAAAAAAAAACGAACATGGAGAAGGGCAACAGTAGCTAAAGGGTCGGTGAAGAGAGGAGGATGTTTCTCATTTGTTGGATCAGGGCTGATGACAACTTCTAGCGCAGACACTTGTCAGGATGGTAGGAAAAAAAATCAATTCACATTAGAATCGTGATTCAAAACTACGAATCTAAATCAATTCACAAACTCCGAAAGTTGATTGTCACAATGTTGACGAAATGAAAAATGCGGAACTCTACCGCAAAGCCAGTGTTGCACACGGACAACTTGCATATACTTGAATTGTGTTGTTCATCTGTAGTTGTGTAACGTTCATATTCAGACAAGGAATTTGTTTGTGTCTATTAATTACTTGATTATGAGCTTTGAAAGACAAGTGCGGAGAACTATGTGAATACTTTGTTACTACTGACGTTGCAGGCACAAAAGTATTTGCATCAAAATATAACCTAAAGTACCAAAAATAAAAAAGTTATTACGCAGACTGGCACATTTAAATTGTTGGATTATAATTATTGATGCATTAATTTGTTCATTTGATGCTGCAGCTGGTAAAGGTGGAGCTAATTTTTATAACCTTATATACTTATTTCAAGTACATACATACTGCTGGGTAGCAATATGTAAAGTACTTGGTTTTGATGATTATCAGGACCAGTTAGCTTTACTATTAAGTGCCATTAGTAGCTCAGTGGGCACAGGACAGAAGTCAGTTGTATGACACAGTAAACTAGGGTAACAGCCAAAATATAGTGCCCTTTTTTGCTTGAATCAAATGTCATTCTGTCTTGGATTGTGGCAGTAAGAATCGGAATCGAAAAGTATCGTGAGTTGGCCAAAGAGTCCCACCCCTAGACACTTAAATACTATAACTGACAACAAAAACTACTAAACAACTAAAATGTTTTGAAATAGCTTCAGTATTTTACTAAGCTAATGTATGAATGTGATTTCAAGGTCACTTTAGTAAAATAATCTGATGTATTGAAGAGTTGTGTACCTCTTTGATCCTCTCTCCAAGCCCCTGAGACGAGTATCGAATCCTATGCATTACAGTACTTCCACAGTAAGTTGTGAGCTTTGTGTGCCATGAAACCTGTAGCTGTCCTGCTTGGCCATTTTGGTATAAAGACACGTTGAAGGGGGGGTCCAACAGAACTAGAGACAAAAAAAACAAAAAAAACAGTTAACGTTACCTCAGGATCCACTGCTTCTGAAAATGATTTGCTGGTGTTTAGGTTAACAGGCCCTTTGTCTTTCTTGGTGTATGACCTTACTGACAGGTGATCAACACACTGGAGGGACATAAGTCTTCCAGTCTGGATCCACCTGGTATTTCTATGATCAACAGCTTGTTATGTTGGCTGCTTTCCTTTTAGTTGGCTTCTTCCTCTTGCCTTGTCATGTGTTTTGTTTTTTTCCACGTGTACTGCAATATCAATATTATAAAAATAAAAATACAAAGAGGAAAACAGCACCTCTTTTTATAATAAGCTTAAAATCATCAAGAAATGTAATATGTATGGCATAAGGTTTGGATTTAAACAAACTATATGTTTACATACAGGTGAAGTCTAGTCTTTTTGGGCCATGTGACAGACCTAGTCACACAGTATGCACAGCAGGTTTAATTCATTATTATTTTTAATTTAATTTTAATTTATATTTGTTCAGTAAATAACCCATGTTTTTCCATTCATTTTTAAAGTAAGTAAATATTCTAAAAGAAAAAATGTCTTACAGTGGTCCTCCACAAAAACAGTCCGCTTGTAGATGCTGATGTTGGTTTTGCACTCCACCACTTCAAGGAGCGTTTCCACATAAACGAAAACATCTGTGTAAGGAAATGAGCAGATATGGAGGAAAGTTCCCTCTTCTGTCGTCTGAACTGCCATATGACACCTTTCTTCTCTGGATGGGCTTGATTAGCAGAAGTGACAAACAGACACTGTGGTTTGTATTAATCAATAAAATAGAACAAGTTAAAAAAAAAAAAAGAAATACAATAATATGCCTAATTCTTTTTGCACTATGGAAACTTTGATTCTTCTATTTATCCATCATGCAATATGATCGGAGAGGGATTGGTCCCAAATTCATTCTGCAGTGTCACATCATCTCCGAACATTCAGTCAGTCATAAAGAACCATTTCCAGCAGTGACAAGGACAAAGAGGAGTCCTGGACTCAACATCATGAAGTCACTCAGAGTGCATGAAAGGAGAGAAG
Organism: Monopterus albus; assembly: GCF_001952655.1. Taxonomy (NCBI): domain Eukaryota; kingdom Metazoa; phylum Chordata; class Actinopteri; order Synbranchiformes; family Synbranchidae; genus Monopterus; species Monopterus albus. Next base: position 750,109 of record NW_018127938.1, read on the forward strand.
CAAAAAAAAAAAAGAAATACAATAATATGCCTAATTCTTTTTGCACTATGGAAACTTTGATTCTTCTATTTATCCATCATGCAATATGATCGGAGAGGGATTGGTCCCAAATTCATTCTGCAGTGTCACATCATCTCCGAACATTCAGTCAGTCATAAAGAACCATTTCCAGCAGTGACAAGGACAAAGAGGAGTCCTGGACTCAACATCATGAAGTCACTCAGAGTGCATGAAAGGAGAGAAGCAACTGAGAAAATTTAAACCACAGAACTGTGGTAAGTTCCCCAGGATGCTGGTACAACCTACCTACTATGCGCCTGGAAAAACTGTACACTAAGGAAAATTGGTGCCATTTTAAAAACAGGATGATCACAGCAAATGTTGATTTGGTTTAGTTTTTTTTTCTGTTTAGTAGGCTAATTAAATAAAAACTATTCATGGCACTTTTTAAAGCATTGTTGCCTTAATTAAAATTTGAACAGAACTAAGATTAATGCAAACTACAATAAAAAAGAAAAGAATGACTTTAAAAACTTGAACAAATAACACAATAACAGCAAGAATGAGTGAACGAAGTTACCTATATTCTACACTTTTATATTATGCGGAGTGGGGAAGCCAACGGCCACAGGATATTTAAGGTTTGCACTTCAGAGTAATGAACAAAAAATAATGCATAAAACATATAGACAATTCTTAAACAATATGAATGAATGTACTATTCCTATTGTTTTGAGACTCACTGAGAATAGATTTACTGTGTAGAACATACTTGTAAACCTTGTAGAGCAGATCATAAGTCCTGTTGTCTGCAGTCTCAAAGAAGCAGGTGAAGTCCTGTTCTGTCCGGGTGAAGCATTTCGGATCCTGCTCATCCTTGAAGAGCAAAACATCTGCTCCAGTAACGACAAGCAAAACACGTGAGTTTCAGTGGAATAAAACAGGTCCCTCAAAGTCGAACTAAAATGTTTTAACTTGTGAAAGTAAGATGTGGGAACCAGTTAGTGTGTTAGAGTAAGGTTTTTCTGTTTTACAAAACATAGCAGGGACAAGCTGATACAGAACATACTGGCACAAAATATCTTGTTTGCACAGATAGTAACTCCTTTGCCTTACTCTCACCGTTGGTTTGCAAAAGTATATATAAATTTCCCCACAAAACAGTAACTTTAAACATATATATTGCTTCTTTTAAGATTCCTTCACAAACAGAGAATGCTGTGGTTGCTTCCAGATAATAACTTTTGCCTACCTCATATTTTCTGGTTTCCACAAAGTAACATCTTGCTCTCACAAGACTGAAACGCCATGTTTTCAAAGTATGGCATAGCATCAATACAAATAAAGTATAAATGAGAAAAATGCAACTGTAACATTGGACTGGAGTAAGTGTAACTTGTTCTTCAGCTGTACAAAATCAACAAATCATCCTTAAGTCCTACCTTCTCTTGACAGACGGACAGTTCCGTCCTTGCATCGTATCCCAGGCACTAAGCCCACCTGTATCCACAAGCTGATAAGAAGTGTCTCCCACCTGCAGGGAAAATTCATGGTATGTTGTTATGTATCCTAAACTACAATGGCGCTTAAACTAGCACAGCACATGCCTCTGTGTTATCTGTTAAACAGTACATTGTTCTGAATTTGCATAGGTGGGTAGGATTGAGCATTGCTGAGGGGGTAACCCAGTGAGCCACGTTGTGCTTGGCCAGTAAGCTGCTTTGTGTAGAGTGGAAGTAAACACCAAACAAGGCAGTTTGGGAGGACTGATTGAGAGTACAAGTCTTACTCTACATTATATACAGTATGATCTTGTCCAAATCGTAGCATTACAAACTTTTAGCAGCTAATCTTAAATCCAATATTTCCACAGATTGTGCTGCTCCGCCTAATTATGACAAACTGGTCCACAAGTCTGGATAGCTATTGTTACATTAATCCGCAGCCGCTGGTTTCAAACATATACTAGAGTTAGTATTAAAAAAAAATTCATAGATTAGCTCGTTTAAAATGTCGTATTTTAAGTCGAAAGAGCTAGCTAACTTACCCTAATTAGATAGTAACACCAACTAATTTGCTATATAATTTGTTTTGCTATATAGCCCATAACTGGGGCTTTACTGATTAAACAATATAAAATTACTGTAACTGTTAAATTCTTCCAGAATTTATTTTCCACAGATGCAGTGCACGAGTGCCAACAGATAAATACTGACATAATCTATTTTTGTGAAACCAACCCAAGTGCAGGAAAGAAGTCAAAGTAAAGGCCACATATGGTGTTACAGTCCAGACTTAAAGACCAGTGTGCATGTCAAGAAGACAGGTTTTTCAGACGGGGGATAAATATATTTTTCATGGTGTTCTTCTTCCCTCGCTACCAATTTGTGGTGTTGTACAGCCGGTGTCTGTGTGGGAGTCATTAGGAAGCTGGCCGACCGTGACCATGTTTGACAGACAGTCCTGAGCCTGTGGTTAGTTCACAGAGGAAACCCAGTGACAGATCAGCTCAGTGCAGCAGGGGAGATCAGTGTTCCTGAAGTCTCCAACGCTTTGCCACCCAGTACTCTGGCCTGCAGGAAAACAACAACAAAAACACAATGCAGTAGTACTTCACAAGGTCATCATTGTAAATGTAAAAAACAACAAAGTGTCACAGAAACTGAGATTCAAAACTCGAAAACTGGATTTACGTAAATTAAATGGAACTACTTGAGGTGATGAGTCCAGTCATCACACAAAAGCTTTATTCAAAGAACAAAGTAATAAAACATACTGTACATTCTCATATAATGGATATACATTGTGTTTGGTTGCATAGTGTCTTAAGATATAATGGTAGTAGCTGGTAGACTGACTGTACATCAGCACTATATTAGTCACATTTTCCAAAGGCTACTCTTATAGTGGAGCTTTGCATGCAACATACCCACCATGGCTGCACTTATAGCAGTCTGTCTCTGACTACACTCAAATAGGAGGCTTTCATACAGCTACATATTCTTAAAAATGACAGAATACAAACAGTAGTAGTAACATTCACATGGCAGTGATAAGCAAATAGTAAAAGACAGATGGCATGAATGAGGCTGGTTTTAGGTGCTACAGTGAATGTCTTTTGCCCTTTTCTAACACTCTGAAAACTTGAAAGCTTATGGTCCATACTGTGCCTTTTAATGTCATCTTCATAAAAAGATTCCCCTCTCCGTTCAGGGCAACAGAGAGAAAATGAAGTCCAGCACCATCACCCCACAGACCCTGTGGTGTTTCAGCAAGTTACATAGCTCCTTATGTGCCACTTCCCCTCAAGGCTCAGAGAAAAGGGTCCAGCATTGTGCCTTTTGTAACAACAAGAGGTACAATGTTGTGTCTTTTTTCTGGGACTGTTTTATATCGACAGGAGTCAGTATTTCCCAAATGGTTAGTAGCAATCACATATCTCCATCCAAGACCCAGCAATACTCCACATCTCCTCATGCCTCTGATACATCCACAGTGTCCTTTCACAGTCCTCTGTCTATAACTGGGTGGTTTTGGTAGAGCACTGCGTCCTCCTGTCTCCACGCTGAGCATCAGGGAGGTGGCAGTAACGTGGCGAGCACCTTCGGGACTTTCTCTTGGAGCTACATGGTATGCTAGGGTCTGGGGGGGCTGGTAGTCAGGCCTCCTCAGCTGTGGCATCTATCCCAGCATAGGTGAAGTTCTCAAAGAGAGCCATGTTCACATAAGCCTAGAAGATGGATGAAAGTTTGTGATTTTGTATTTTAAAAGATAATTGCACACCTGTAACCACTGGAAATTCAGTGTAAAATAAAGCAAACTCTAATATACAAAACTAAGAGTCTATAGCAATGCTGGTGGTTCTGAAAGGTCGTACTACAAGAGACAACTGTGATTTGAACTAAATATGGCTAGCATCTACGATCTTGGCTGAGCACATCAGTGACAAGCTCAAGTATCAGCTCTACAACAAATGGTACAAGTTGAAGAAGTGGGTTTTAACAGAAATAGAGCAAAGGTTGGTCAAAATCAAATTCAATAGGAATCCTGCTCTGGTCATCATGAATGCCTACAAAATTTAATGGCTATCCATCCTAAAGTTGTTGAGATATTTCAGGCTGAACCAAAGTAGCAGACATGGCTAATAAGGAGCTATTGCCCACATAGTCATTTTTAAATCAACTATCTGGTTTGACCATGGCTCCAATAGCACTGTGGTAACCATTTCAGAATAATTGTTCCAGGTGCTAACAACAGGATGTTTTCCTGTTCTTCCCTTTCTAGTGTGAATGCAGCGTTACCTTCCTAGCCTCCTGCATCCTGTTGAGCTGGACAGAGATTTGGGAGAAGGGGGGTCTTTCATAGGGCCGATCCCTCCAACACTGCCTCATCAGCTCATAGCTGGAGAGGGACAAATACATGGATGAACAGGGTAAAATAGAGAAAATAACGGCAGAAAAAGCTAATCTTTACCTACAAAATGCCAAATACTTACACTTCATCATCACAGTTTTTGGGTTGCTCCATCCTGTAACCTTGTGGCAGTTTTTCATAAAGCTCAGCACATGTCATCCCACAATAAGGTGTACCACCTGACATGCACAGAAGAGGAGAAAAACATTAAGCTAATACTGAAATACAGTACAACGCACCAAAATTTTGTAGTTGAAGCTAAGAGATCTGTACTCAATATTACAATGTATAGGAGTAAATAGAAAAGCTGGGCAGTATGCTTGCTTACCTAAGCTTACAATTTCCCACAGGAGAACACCGAAAGACCACCTGGGAGAGAAGACACAAACCTAAGTCAGAAACATGAGTAAACTAGAGAGAAACAAATAAGTAAACAATTTTTATTATTTGCACCTGATAATAATCATTGACTTACAGTAATGCCTTAATGTAACCTGGGACTTTCTCCCACCTGCTGATCTACATCTACAATAAATGATGAAATATTAAGAATCTAGTATTTAGTCTTGTCATCCTAAAATAAATTCTTTATGTGGCTAAAAATATTGCGGTTGTATGTTAAACCTCCTGATTTTCATGTTTTTACAATGTTTTGCATCGGGAAAATACGACTCAATTTGAAAATCTAAATAATTAAATACAAATGCATAAATTAACTTTAAGAACTTTTACAATAATGTCTTCTTCATCTCTCTAAATAGCTGTGACCAGCCAGAATTCTTCCAGGTCATCTGTGTGCTTGTTGGAAGGTCTTTCTATTAATTATAATAGTGAAAAATCTGATTATTCTCATCATAAACATAGAAACTGTGAAGAACCACGGAGTGCTTTACGTGAAACCATCTTTACTGCAGATCTGTTAACGTCTGCATTCAAGAGAAATACCATCTGTTTCACCTGTCACAAAGCTATGTGGTAGATCATATGAGCAGATAAGTGTTGTTGCCCCTTTGCCTTTGTTTATTTCTTGTCTTCTGTGTCATACGTCTCTCTCTGTCTCACATCTTGGTCTCATTTCTCTCCCTCACACTAATGTTTACAACTTTCTCTGGGCCAAGAGGCGAGTTTCACACTTCTTCCGTTAGCTGTCCTACACTCTTCTAGCTTGTTCTCCACTGTGTATAAATAGGCACCAGTTGACAGACCAACGTCTCAGTCCGTCTGCTCAGTTGTACCCAAGGCTTCCTGGTTGTGCTTATCAGTTACATAGCACACCATTATCACTCCAGCAGTGACAGAGAGATGATTTGTTGTTTTCTGTGGTTAGGTGTTCTGTGGTGTACATTATCAAAACTTCACTAGAGGTTACAATAATTCTAATAGGATTCCTGTAAAGCCAAAAAAAAAATGAGAAACAAGACTTGCGATTATAATATGTTCTTGATTAAAGAAATTTGATTATCAGAATACCATGGGAAGTTTTTTTTTTTTAAACCACTTAGCCACTGTTATCATGTTTTAACATAAGCAGACTACCATGCCACGCAGTATACCTAGAAATTAGGCTAGTTTCAAATACAGACATAATGGTCTAATGTGATAGCCACTGTGAGGTTGGCCTGCCCTGAGAAACGTCACCTTTTGCAGTGAGTGTGGCAGTTAAATGTTAGATGTGTTGACACTGTAACTCACACATCACTCTTGGTGGTGTACACACTATAGTTCAAGGACTCGATGGCCATCCAGCGCACAGGCAGCCTCCCCTGGAAGCCAAGCAGAGTTATGTCAGACCTTCTATATGATGACACACTGTACATTTGTTCACATGTGAACATTCTGACTGTGAATATTAGAAAATAAGATACATTAATTTAAAAAAAAAGTTTACATCTGTATTATTAAATGGCAGAACTTTCTGTGGTTTATGGCTTAGTACTCTGCTGCACTAGGTACACTACTGCCCTCTACAGGTGATCTACCCTATTGTCAAAATCAGTGCCTGTCTGTGCAGTACTACACAGCAAAACCAGTCCAAATGTGAAATACCTCTCAACCTGTAATAAATCTGAACAACAGTAAGAAATTGTTCTTTTTATAATAGTATGCCAATATAATATTAGCCACATCATGTGCAGACCTCTGTAGCTAAATTTACTGTTTGTCTGTGCAACCTGTTATCTTTTTGCTATTTCAAGACAACCTTCGAGTTACTGCCTTGAGAGGAAAGTGTACATTTTGCAGTAACAGCCAATGTGATAATAGCTAATATCAATAGCATTAATCCACTCTTATCAAAGTGGAAATACATTCCTTTTCTCCCAAACAATTTTCTGCTTGAAAAAAGCGCATGACCTCACAACTCACCATTGTTTTCTTAACGTAAACTTCCTCCCCACGGGACAGACCAAAGTCTGCTATCTTCGCCACAAGGCTGTCCCCTACAAGGACATTCCTGGCTGCCAAATCCCTGTGAATGAACTAATAAGAGCAAGAGCATAGAGAAAATAATTCATGCATGTTTATACACTGCACATTTAAAATGACTTTTTGATAAAAAAAATAAATAAATAAAAATTATATAAATATAATAAACTTATTAAAGGACAGATATAAAAAATAGACAATACACACATACAAGCAGCTGCCCACATACAAACTCTTTCTCCTCCTACCTGTTTGTCACTTAGATAATGCATCCCAGTGGCCACATCCACAGAAAACTGCAGCAGCTGCTGGGAGGTAAGGGTGGAGGCAGTGCCATGCTCCTTTGCAAAGGCAGGGTCGGTCTCCAACACACGACTCTTCCTCAGGAAGTCAAGAAGGTTACCATAGGGAGCATATTCAATGGCTATGTATAGGTAACCTGGAGAAGTCAGAGGGACAGTGGTTACAGTTTACCGCAACCTCTATACTGTGTCTTTCTGACCCACCTCTAACACATTTATCCCCTTGTCATATTTTATCTTGTGTTAATCTCACCAGAGCCAGGGAAAGTCCACCACAATTACAGCAGTTAGTACCATACTAGAAATAATACCATTATAGAAATAATACGGAAACATGGATAGACTTACTCAAAATGAAACAGTAGCCGATCTTTCCTGGCAAATTGGCTAATATGAGGTACAGTATTGTAAATGTATTGTTTGAGTGTTTAGGCTCTTAATGCAGTGAGGAAAATATCATGTAGGGGAGCAGATCACGGTCTAGAAACCAGTAAATGTTTTTATGTTATGGTACTTGATCCAAAGAATGCTTGACTATTTTGTTTTTCAATCTGTATCTTCCCACTGATATTTGAGTAGTTATCAAATATCTGTTAGGTTCATTTCCTTCTTTAGTCCTGCCGTCCCCATAGACACATTCAATTTTTTCACAGCGTTGATATGAGAATGAAAGTGAATATGTCCCAGGTCTCACTAAGATGAGAAAGTGCACAAAGGGTAAACAAAACCATATATCTCACATTTTCTGAAAATTACAGACAGATGTTCAGTGGCTCAAATGAATAAAAACCTGAAAACCATAAAAAAATGAAAATTAAATGACAAAAACAGCAATTGAGTAACAGCTTGTATTACCACTGAGAGCCAGAAACTTTATATGTTGCAATAAAAGACATTTTAACAGCTTCTCCCTTAGAAATTACCCCAAATAAGGGGAGAACCTGTGCAAGAGGAACACTACTAGTTAGAAGCATTTTGTACCTCTTCTTGAATGCTATGAATGTATTTTTTAGTTTATGGATGTGTACTCTATGGTGCTGTAATCACAACCACTGGGTTCTGCTACTGTAGCTGAGGTGAAGGTAGTATATTTGTATTTTTGTGCTCTTATCACTGTAGGGAGAGTAAGTTAAACAATGGACACAGCAGAGTGAAGTGTGTACTGTAGCTGGGGAAACCGATACCCCTCGATAAGAACTGGAGCAAAGGAAACCTTATATAAATACATAAATACACACAGCAGCTTGGTTGTGAGGCACAAGTACAAATGTGACAGCACAAAATGCTTCTAACAGAAGAGGATTATTTAGGTTGGGCACATTCTGGTGCTTTCCAGGTGCAGATGATCTGTCCAGATCTCAAGTAAGAAGAATTTAACCTGTTCAGTTTGTTCAGAAAACTGACTGAATCAGAACAGATACAGCTACAGTAGGATCAGCTTATGTTTATCAGCACCTTTTCAGTCCTTCGTAAAGCCTGTACTGATATATACATTCAGTATTGTAGGTACAATAAAGCTCTACATTATTGCAACATATTTTTATGTTACATAAGCAATGTCCTCTGGAAGATATACAGCAGTTTTTAGTTGCTAAAACCTGCCACAATAAAAAGCTGCCAGTATATCTCATAATTTCCCAACATAAATGTTTTGATAAAAACTCATACATTGAAAGCTTATCAATATCCAGAAAAGCCACCAGGTGTCGCTCACTTACCTCTGTTTTCACATGCTCCTATCAGGTTGATGATGTTGGGATGCTGGCCTAGTTTACACAGCACCTCCAGCTCCCCTGCAAAGTCTCGATGGTCATTCTCTGAGGCAAACTCTGCAGGAAGATCCACACACACCACAGCGTTAAAGTGCAAGCAAACCCGCTTTAGTCAGCAACTTCGAAATGAAAATTTCACAACAGTCAGAGAATCTACTGCTCTAGGATTGTCTTGTATTTGCTCTGTGTCTGTGTGTCATTGTGTTTACGTGTGGCATCTGTGAATGTTTATGAGGGCTTACACCCTCGTGTGCATGCATTACCTTTCAGCATCTTGATGGCTGCGCTCATTTTGTTGCCATCCTTCTTGATCATGGCTTTGATCACCTAGTTTTGAAACAGTTGTTAGTTTAAATGTTTGCCATTGTGAGTAAAGCATTAAAACCAATGAAGAAACATTTAAAATATTCAGAAATTAGAAGAGCCTAAAGACCTGGCCAAAGTTGCCCTCTCCAATGACATCTTCAAACTTTATGTCCTCCCACTCCAGGATTGGATAGGTGAGGGGTTCTGGGGTGGGCTTGGGCCTCCGTGTCAGTGTCAGAGTCCCGGAGTTAAACTGCAGAATAGTCTCCTCCCCCTGGGGATATAAACAGCCTTAATAAGCACCACAGTGAATACAGATATATTAAGGTAGTACTTTCAAACACAGGCACATTTTGCCAGACCACAGTTTTCAAATATTTGGTGAAAAAACCTTTAACAAATACTTTGAAGTATATTCTTACAGATCCAGACTGGTAGGTGAATGTGCGCCGGCGGTTGAGCAGCATCTTACGGATGAAGAACAGAGCCAGAAGTGCCAGCAGGATAGTCACACAGGTGACTGTCACCGAGCCCACCACTGCCACCAGCAGCTGGTAACTGTCCCCATCAGGCCTCCCAGCCACACCCTGGGTGGTTGGGGTTAAACTTTGAATGCCTTTTTAGCAGAGGGGAAGAAACGGAAAAGGAGGACAGGGGGCCAGGATGGAGAGAAAACCAAGTAGGGAGATTGAGATGATTTTCAGGCAGTGGAGATACTGAATATGGGCTGTTTGATATATTATTATCCCAAGTAAATCCCTGTTCCTGTGTGGGTGGTCATGTTCAGCGCAATGTGGGAAATACTGGCCTCATGTACAGAAGTGCAGAGATTTTCCACTGCGAGTTATTTTAAGCTTGGAAGGAAAATAAATTTTTATCCAAGTAACTATAAAAAGTTATTAATTTATGTCACTGTATTGTTTGTTTAATCACTCATTTTGGAAAGGATTATTCTGGTAAATCAGAAATATTACTTGTTTGCTATACTACTGCTGCCCTATAATTATTTATTTGGATCCCCATTAGTTGTAGAAAGGATTAGAACAGGTTTTTTCAAACCTTTTGGTATATAAATTTATGGTTTTACACATCAATTAGAATTTATGAAACAGAATCAATCAGTCACTGTTAGAAATCTCCTTTGATTCCATTTGCACAAGGTAGATCTTGTTGTAGTCATGCTGGACAAAGGTGGGTGAGTAGAAAAATTCTTACTCACCATCTCCTTGTGTCATTGCCTGAACAAATTTGCTCCACTCTCCTGGCACTTTGGAGAAGGCCCTCACTCTGAACTGGTAGAGTGTGCTGCCATTGAGCGCTGTCACGTCTTTTGTGGTCTTGTTCCCATCATCTGTGTCCACCCAGATGTGGGGACTCCCCTGGCTAACCGGCTGGTACTCGATGGTGTATTTAATGATGCCTCCGTTCGGGTCCTCAGGGGGCTGCCACCTTACCTGGATGGCTGACACGGACAGGGGCAGAGCCTGGACGTTGCGTGGGGATGATGGGCCTGAGACACAGAGAGAGGCTCAGCAACAGTGTTTCTGTAACATTATATTCTAAAATAAAACTACTGTTCAAATCAAAGGCTTGTTTGCTTAGGGAACGCTTTAGCACCAGAGACTAGTGTTTAACAGCAATAATTATAGTTTAGTTTGATCTGTTTCTAACTTGTTGATCCCCACTGGCTGAAAACTAAAACTGATCACATCTTCACTCCAGAGCCTTTTATTCACACAACGTTTGTGGGCAGAGAGAGTCACAAAGCATTAACCAATCTTACTCTTTACCTGAGTTTAAAGTGAATTTAATAACTATTATCATTCCATTAATTTAAATAGCATATTTATTACTGAAAATCAATGCATCATGTGAAGCTACTGCCACTATAAATGCACTGACAATTGTGTTGCATTTCGAAGGAGCCTTTTGAGCTTATTTTGAGCCAACAGCAGAGGTGTTAGTTACCCTGGCTATTGATGCGGAAGTGGTAGGGTTTGGAGTGGGGGCCCTGGCTGCCACAGTTGATCAGGCACACCACCACGGTGTAGTCTTGATGGTACTCCAGGTTATGAAACTTGGTAGAAAGCACATTGAGCAGGGTGGTCTTTTCCAGTAGTGTCTCTTTGTAGGGCACTGGCCCGAAGAGCTGCACTAAAAAACCACTAGCCGTACCCGCAATATTCCCGATGTTGGCGGGCAGTCGCCAGCGAACAGTGGCATTGCGGCCCTCCGCTGAGCTGATGTCAATCTCAGGTTGAACTGTGGGCTCTGAGGGTGACAGAGAACACAGGATGATGGGACTAAAACCTCTGTTTTAAATTTCTCCTCATGAAGTCAGTTCCCACACACTGATACATAAAGTATTTTGCACTGATCTGGATGACCCATCACCTTGTTCCTCTCTTTTAGGCTTCAGCACCTTATATAGGATAAAATGTATAAATGAAATAGATACTTGGCTACAGTAAGTGCGGTATTTGTTAATGCTCCATCTTGACTTAAACCATTTGTCTCTTGTGGATAGTCTTAAACTGTTTTGTCCATACCAAATGGCCACAACATCCTTGGTTTGATCCCAGCCATGGACCTTTGTTGCATGTCATACCCAGTCTCCTTCCTTATGTTTACACTATTACAAATAGTCTGTGCTTACGCAATAGACCAATGTTCCCTTGTAACAAATACACATTGACATAACCACATATCGTCAAAGAATGAAACAGAAATGTGCACTATGACACTCTAAAACAGACGCTTAGTTTACCCAACATTTCCCTGTACTCAAACTCAGATCTGCTCTCTCCCACTGCACCACATTCACTGAGGAATAAAATCCTTGTTTTTTTGCATTGAACTACAGGTTTGTGATGAACTGACTTGATCGCATGGAGTAACCAGAGATCATTTGAGTCCATTGATATCTTTCTATATTTGCCCCAGATTTGATTAATCAGGACAGATATCTTCAGCGGGGATAAACAACTGGCTCCTTTAGGCATGAGAAAGGAGATTATGAGAATTTATTATTACTCTAAGCAGACACAAGATAACTATTCTTACTTATGTTCTGTAGTCCAGACTACAGACATTTGTTCCCAGTCAAGTTTTCCAGATAAATATACTCATGTACAGTGTTTGTGTTCCATGTGGACTATCCAGTTATCAGTGGACCTCACCAGGACAGTCAGTCTCCATGATGGCTTCAGGCCCTGGCTCCCCCTCTCCTCCTTCCCCAGGACGACTCAACTGGACACGGACACGATAGCGTGTTGAAGGCTCCAGGTTCATTAGCGTGATGGGCTCTTTGTCACTGTAGACTGAAAGAATGTGCATACAGTGTAAGGTGATTACACAAGTTTTTATTTATGTCTCACAGAAGGATTTTTAGAAAAATGCTATGATTTTAGCTAATACATTATAACCTTGGATGATCTCAGAGTAATTATTATAATATAACCTGAGAATACTTCCTCTTGTGATAAAGGTTATAATGGCTGACTTAAAAACCTATATCTTTGCCTGCTTACCTATTATGGAGGACCGGGAGTCTCCGTTTTTCACAGGTGTGTAGAGGAGCCTGGTGGAGAAGATGGGGCCGTCTCCACGGTAGGAGTCTACTGGCATCACCAGCAGCTGCTTACTTCTCTTTTCCAGCAGTTTGGGAGCAGCAGTGGGCACTGGGGGTTCTACATAGACATGGGAAATGATTTCACACACCGGTTTCCATAATGTGCGGTGCCTGTCACAAAATAACTCTCTCATCTACATTCATCTTTCTCTTTTTTCCTCTCCTCTCTTACCTTTAATGGTGAGGTTGAATTTGCGGGAGTCCTGGCCTCCATTTGTGGACACCCTACACTCCCACAATCCTCCTTGTTGAGCATTCAGTTGAGGAATCTCAAACCAGGCTGTAGACCTATTTGAGTCTATGATGGTGTGAGTGGCCTTGGAGTAAAATATATAACACACAAAAGTAAAGCAATGCACAGTGATAACCACATTTTCATTTCCTGTTTATTTTTGCTGCTGCTTGGGATTTGTGCTAATAGTGTCCTCACTTTGAGACATTTCTTTGTTCCTGTAGGAAACCCTGGCACATTTCTTTATCAGATTGTTTCTATTATCAAGGAAACAGCACAGAAAGAATAACACAGAAAGAGAACATGCCACTTATGGGCAACATGTGGTAAATACAGTGCTGTATAGTGGTACAACTTTATCTGGTAGGCCATTGTGTTATTGACTTCCTCAGAACTTTGTAATCATCAGCTCAGACTTAAGGGCACAGCACGTTCAACTACTGTACAGCACTGCTCAACTTTATTCTTTAGCTGATGTGACAATGTATCAGAGGTCCACATGCTGCTTTAATTATTTCATATAATAATCAGCTAATTAATGGGATAATCTCTTAGCTTTTACACATTTAAAGGAATAGTTTAATGTTTTGAGAAGAGAAGAGTTAAATGAGAAGATCAGTATCACTCTCAGTTCTGTCTTTACATATGCTGCTTGATGCTATGACGCTAGGAGAGGGAAACAGCTACTTTGCCATTGCCCAAAGTTAAAAAAAGAAGTCTCTAAGTTTCACAATATTGTTTCTCCAAGACAATTCATATGTACTATATTGCAGTCTCGCTGTGTGGCCTGTTTTCTCTCCGCCTGACTTCTTTGACTTCACCTTTCTCCAGCCTATTTATTTTGTTTATTTTTATTCAGGCTTACTGTAAGTTACAGTATCTTGGCAGTCACTTTGCAAGCAACTGCTGGTCTTCCTACCGTGAGCACAGTGCTGTCCAACTTTCGCAGCTCAATACTTTTGTGGCTGGGTGGGGGGTTGCCTGTGGCGGAACAAGAGATCTTTGGGCTGGAGTTAAGATTCCACTCCAAATTGCTTTCCAAGTCTAAGATCTGGGGAGCCCGGTCTGAGAGATGCATTGAAAGGAGAAAAAATATAGACAAAATAAATAGCGATATAGAAAATGCATTACACTGTGCAGTAGAGAGAGTGATGAGAGAGAAAAAATAGATTAGACAAAGATTTTTTTTTTTTTTATTAACCCATTATTCAGATTTTGAAATCATATGTCCCACTATCTTTATTTTTATATTTTATATGTTTATCTTGTACATAAAGGAACAGAAGAAGTATGTTCATGATCATTAAAGTCTTAGAACTTATCCTGGTTTCACTGCAGTTTTATGGGATACCCTAAATAAGCCAGGTTATCTGATGAAACATTGGTTTAAACTGCATGGAGGCAGAGCTACAGCAAAATGGAGGAAAAGAAAGGAATACTATGACTGTAACAAAACCTACCAGACTTCTCACAGTTCTGCCCTCTCCACCCTGTGGGACAATGACATCCACTGAAACGGCTGCAAACTCCTCCATTCTGGCATTTACAGCTCAGCCTGCAGTCTGGTCCATACATGTCACTGTGGCAAGCTGGCAACAGAAAACAAAAAAGTCCTGTATGCTGTATTTGGTGACATACAAAAGGGTAAATGCATGTTACTAAACCCTTATGAATATTATTTCAATTAAAAAATACAGGGACAAATTTAAGTGATGTGAGTTACCCTTCTCACAGCGGCTCCCAAACCAGCCGCTAGCACAGGAGCAGCCGTAAGGGTCTGGTAGACAGAAGCGAATCCCTTTGCAGTTCAGCTGAGAGCCACATGACTCCTGGCAGTTTCGACCAAACATTCCTTCTCTGCAGGCTGCAAACCATCAGAGCAAGACAAATTTACAAATCTGTTTATTTAAATTCCTTTCTTTTGTTGTATCATGCCTCAACATGCCTTGCAAAACACCACAGAGGATGGTGTCTGGCAATGTTCTGAAGATTTTGAGTTCATTGTTAAATTGGATTCTGTTATCATCATGCTCTTTGGAACATATAATGTTTAATGACAATATGATGAAGTCAAAACTTATAATATCTGGTCAAACCTGATTTGATCAAAAAGAGAGTTTAGGCACAGTTATTGCGCAAATACAGAAAATATGTAATATCTGTGTAATTCCTGTCATTTAAACACAGTGTACCTCACATATAGTCACCAATCAGATGGATTGCTTTGATGTGTTATTTTAACTGGGTTATTTACCCAAAATACAACATGGCATGGGTGCAAACTGCTATAATTTACTGTGGGGCTTTTTAAATCGTCACTGTTAATATGTTTTCTCTCACAAATTTGATTGTCATATGCACATCAAAGTAAAACTGTTGTTCCTGAAACTGGGCCAAATGACTATTTTGGTGAGCCATTGGTGTTCTATACACAAATAGTGGATCGTATCAACTGGGTAGTTATTTCATAAGTGGGCCGGTTTTGACCCAGTGGTTTTAGTTTGCACCCATGGGCTGTCTTGAAGTTTTGTAGATATTTATGTTCCCAAGAAAAGTAATCCTTCTGACTTTGGTGATCCCCTAACTTTACTCCAGCTGAAAGCATTCATATAGGTGCTGATGTCACAAGTTACTGTATGCACTGTGAATGTAGTGCAATTAATCATTAACTATGAGTAAAGTTAAAACTATTCAGAAACTGGTTTATGGCAATAATGACTGAAATCTCACCTGATACAAATCTTCCATCTCTGACCGTTTCACTCACTCACTCACTCACACACACAAACCTGTATTGACACAGTACAAACCTGTCTCACAGCGTGTCCCCATAAATCCTGGAGGGCAGATACAGTCTCCATCCGCATCATGACACACGCCACCATTAAGACACTCCGGACAGTCCTTGTCACAGTAAGGACCCCACTTCCTACTGGGACAATCTACAGAGAAGCACAGTTTTCTTTCTTTAACAGCACACAGCACATATAAAGTGTTAGCTGCAAGATCAGCAAATGTTTCATCCTCCTTGAACATGTACACTGTTTGCCTCAGTACACTTGTAACCTTTCATTCTATTTCACACCATGTTGATGGACATTGTCTTTTGCGTATTTATAGATTTTTATTATATTTTGTATCATATAGTTTGTCAAGCACAAATTTATTTAAGCAACTTTAAATGCAATAAAATACAGGGTGGGACATGGAAAAGTGGTAGTATGAACGAGCAGGTGGATTGTTTTGGAGGCGGGCTACTTTTCCTTGGCCCACATGGTACATGAAGATGGGATACAACAAGTCCCAGTATCATAGTAAAATGCACAGAGGTAAACCATTACATTTGGTGGAGAGAGGAAGTGTGAGAAAAAGGAGAAACTCAATGTTGTGCAGGTGGAGGGTGGACAGCTATCCTGGCTCTGTGCAAAAATAAACGTTAAATCCACTTACCAACACCTCTAAAGCACACGAGTTATCACTTTTTAAATCTCATTTTATCTTTACAAAAACTAGAGGGCAAACAATCATTTGTGGGTTGACGGAGGATGTTATGTGTTGGCCATCTGCAGTGACCTCCCCGGGTTTTGTCATCAGGAATTATTTTTACCTTAAATTTAATGTCTTTTATATTTACTTATAATGAATGACAAACCAAATATTCCTGTGTGCATATCCAAAAACATGTGTATTTCTGGACAGATGCATCACATATGTGCCTTAAAGTTGTTGCAATGGCCTTGATACAATCTGTACCTGATGGTGTGTGTGTTTCTGTTTCGAAGGTGTCAGAGTCCAACAAACCTCTGACAATGAGTCTCATCCAAGCACCTTGGAGGGGGCTGTCCCCCACATAGCTGGCACTGTAGATGCCTTGGTTGGCATAAGCTGCATTCTCAACAGTCAGCACTGCAGTGTGGTTGACCATGTCATTCCAGTGAGTCATATAATAGTAGTTTCCTTCACAAAACACATAAATACATTAATGGCAGTTTGCATTGTGTCAGAAGCAGTCATCTATACTTATTTTCCCAGTATCCTAAATCAAAAACCTGTAAGTGTGGTTATTTCTTCCAGATGGTTTCTTAATTGCTTGCAAAATTTCCTTTCCGTGTAAACTGGCTTACCATTGTACTTCCAGGTCACATCTCTCTTTTGTGAGTTAAGTAGTTGCATGCTGAGGTGAACTGCCTCTCCTTTGTTAGCAGTCAGTGTTAGGTGAGTTGGAATAAAATTTGCTGCAAGGAACCCAAAAACACACAGATGACACACCATCCAAACTGGATGCAAAGGGAAACTGTAGAGCTTAAATGATTGGGTCATAGATTAAGTGCTTGGTTAAAAAAAAAGAATAAAGTAAAAGCTGGTTGTATGGGTTTTTATGAGGTCTGAACATACCTCTGGCAAAGTTGCTTATCATTGTGACTGTCTCAAGAGGGGGAACTTCCTGCTTGGATTCACAGTAGAAGATACCAACATGATCCAGGTCACGGAAATCTCTGGCCATTACCTCTTTGTTCCTGAGGCTATGTACCTTAAAATGTGGCTTTTTGGGGAATACGAGGATTTTGTTGTCTCTTTTGATGTCCAGCTCAGCCGGGGCAGGGCTGCGCTCTCCATTGATGCAAGAGATGTTGAAGTGATTGACGCTGGTGGCCTCTGCTGTGGAGGTCATGGTCAAGTCGATCACAGCATCTGTAGGACAGGGCATTGGTCTGTTATTCTCTGGCATGAGGGAGAGATGTTGGGGGTATTGTGCGTTTGATTTGTTTATCATACTACAACGGGGCTTCCAAACCTTAAGATGGAATCCACTGAGTTATGAAAGTATTTTTTCTTATTTCAGGAAAGGAAATAGTAAATGATTCAAGACAACATGATGTTGATTAAATATTTTCAAGTGTGCTGGATTTTTGCAATGAAACTAATAAGCAGATGTGAGAAATGGGAACCTACTAGATCCTGATTTATAAAGTTCTATATCCACTCAGTCATCAGTGTATTAGCCACATCATACAAAAACCTAATGCATTCTAGTACAACAACCATGAAATAATTGATACTCTCATGGTAGTTAATGTTCATTTTTTGTTAAAGCACAAAATAACCTTATAGTTGAAACAATACCTCTCTAAAAGGAGTCATATCAAAAAGTGAGCATTATAACCTTAGTACAGTGCTGTTGCATCAAACTGCATCAGATTAGGTGTACCTAATAAACTGGCAACTAAGTATATTTTTCAGTTGTTTTAAAATCATAGTCGCATCTGTTTCAGCATCTTTATCATATATTATTTTACTGGTCATGTTTCATACAGCAATATTCAATTCCACTGTTCATATATCAGGTGTTGACTTCAACAGAAATCTTAGTGATTCTATTTATCAATCCACATTAATCCCATCTCTGACTTTAAACTTTGCTCTCACACAATCTATGGCAGGAATTTAGCTCGAATGGTCTAGTCTGAACATGTTAAGAGTTTCTGAATTAACTGGCAACTTATTTGATAACTTATTTCATACTGTATGTCTGAAACAGTGGACACACTAGGTCACCCCAACACATGAAGTGCAATACCAATAACAGCAGAAAAATCACCTGCAATCCACAAGTGTCTTTCTAACAAACATTAGAGTATATCTACAATTTTATAGTGTATTAAATGGAAAAATGACTCTCTGACTCAAAGCATCTATACACAGTTACCTGAGAGGATGGCTGTTAAACTGGCACATCAATTCCCATGTATGTAATTTGGTTCAAAAAGAAAACATGGCTTTGAGTGCCAATAATTTACTCAATAGTGTGCAGCATTCCATATCCCTGACATTCCCAAGATCCACAGAACAATGGCAGGAAGCATGGATGAGCTCCTTTTTCCCTTAAGGATCCACAGATTTCTCTGCACTCTGAAGGTTTTCATTACTTTACAGTCAATAACGTAACAGTTGGAACATTCATCCAACAAAATATCATTTATTTTAAAGCATATAATGACATGTTGCAAACAAGGTAGTGCATTTTCTTCCTTAACGTTCGTCACATTTCTCTAAATTAGGCTAAATTTCGGATATGCATACATACATACAGCTTTCAAACAAAATTGGCTCTTACCCGATAAATCAGCGAAGCACAATATAAACACCCACAGAATTCTCATGATATAGATAATCCTCATCAGTAAAACGTTGTTAATAAATCAACAGCCAGTTCGAATTCACAGGGAGAGCGCTACATCCAAAACGGTGACGCTGCGTCACGACGAGCAGTGCGCTTTTTTACGCATAACTTGGTGAATAATCCAAATCTCCGGTTCAGGTGTAAAATCTCTTCGGTCACGGCCACAGCGGTTTTGTATAGTCTTAAGAAATGGTATCACTGGCCGTCACTGAGAACAGAGTTGGATTTGCGGTAAAGCCCAGCTTTCTGTGGGTGGGAGAGGAAGGAAGAGAGTCACCAGACAGCGGAGGACTCCTGGCGCTCTGGACCTCCCGATCCGAATAATATATTTATGAGTTTGTCACTTTTTGTTCCAGTATGATGCCAACCACTCTGCTTGTCTTTGCATACAGTTGATCCTATAAATTCTGGTGCTAACTGCTGTAGCTGTGAAATTCCAGAGTAATTACCGTTTCTTCTGTGGCACTACTAGGCTACTCTATTTTTACTATAGGATCATATTACCTATATTTAAATTTGTTCTATTATTTCTTTAGTACTCTTGAAATTGTAACAGGAACATTTTAGTTCTTTGTTGTAAGGAATGCTTGTAAAACACCTTTTACCTGGTAACACCTTAAGAAAGTCTGTGTTCATGTAATACACTTTAAAGTGTAAAGAACACTGTTGGAGAATGGAAGAATTCTGCTACATGATGATAAATGTGCTGGACCACACTATATTAAATGTATTTTTGTGGCCAGGATCTGCGCTCCACATGCCTCGTGTGTTGTCCAAGGCTGACTTTGCATTTTACTGCTGCCCTATACTTTTCTTTGTACATGTACAGTAGAGCCCCAGATGCAGGAGCAGCAACTGGAATCATGTTTTGCCAAATGCAACAGCTTTGTTTTTTCGCTTCAGTGAATGGTTACAATCCTTGCAGCTTTTATGGTCAGCTTCCCCCTTCTCTCATCATTATAACCAGTCAGCCTCAGGAAATGATGAACAATATACTGTACGTTTGTTGTGTCTATTCTGCTATTTCTGCCACGATCTTTCCAAAGTGCTGCACCGTCTCACACTGAAACATTTATCTGGAACAACTGCACACGCCTTTAATTATTTTCTCAGTAAAAAACTGTCAAGCTGATTTGATGTTTTCTTTACATTTCCTTGCTTCTTCAGACAATCAACTTGAAGTTAACTCAACTTCTTATTGTTTGAGATTTCCTGTTTTCAATTTGCAGGAGTTCATATGGATTTTTTTTGCCTGCAAAGAATATTCTAGTATATGCTGAATTCTCAAAAAACAAAGAATAAAATAATATAAAGTTTTGCAAATTGTTGGTACATCAAATTCCAATTTCAGTTGGTAAAAATATAAATGAATCACAAACTGAAAACCATGATCAAATGGAGATGTCAGTTCAGTTGAGGTTAAAAAAGAAAATGAACTGAAATAGGTGCATGCAGTTTGAAATGGTCTGGAATACAATTCCCAGTGTTTCCTTTTTGACTCTTGGCAAACAAAGGGTCTTGGCGCCTGCATATGGTCTCTTTGACCTGTTAGTGTGACCTGTGGAGTTCAGAAGCTAGAACATCTTCTTTTAAAAGACCATCTTATTTCCTCTGCACACTTCAAAAACCCAACCTAAGGGATTTTACAGTGAGAACAATGATACTGAACTGTCACATAATCAGACTACAGTCATGGCTGCAGCACATCAGTACAGTTTGGGCAACAACCTGTACTGACAAATAGGTTTTGCAAACTGTTCAATTTGAAACATTTTCTGATAATTATTACAGGTTTTCTACAATTCTGTTGATTATGTAGTTTCAATTTAGGAGAAAAGGAAGGGAAGAAGTGCAAAGACAGCTGGATTTTGCAGACACAGCTTGGTGGAGCCTTTATAGGAAGCCAGAGGGCAAAAGGCTGGGTCCACACATATTCTGGCTGATTTAAGGCCGTTAGAAGCCAGAGATGAAGGATGAGAATGTTTATCTGACTGTGTGTCTACATACAGTATACAGTATATGTGCATAAACATATATGTATAGGCATGAGAGGGAACAGGCTGTAGTGCAACGACTGGCTACTGTATATACCTAAAATATGGGGTGGGTGGGTGTGTGTGTGTGTGTGTGTGTGTGTGTGTGTGTGTGTGTGTGTGTGTGTGTGTGTGTGTGTGTGTGTGTGTGTGTGTGTGTGTGTGTGTGTGTGTGTGTGTGTGTCTTAGGGAATTATTCTAGTGGGGTGGACATGCAGGGGTGAAGACACTCTGTGCTCCTCAGATATTATAGCCATTGTATCCAAAAGTCTTTGTTGTCCTACAGTACTTATTATGAAGTGTTTGTTTATAAAGCGATGGCTGCTTGCTTCATAACTCTGCCAGACAAAGATGCGGCTCAGGATGTCTCCTGACCAAGTTCAAAAAGCACAATATTGCTTCCCCAAGGCATAAAAACAGTGCAACAAACAATGAACGGGTCAGCAGTGAGTTAAAAAAGAAAGAAAGAAAGGATTGTTTTTTGAACTTGATGCAAAAAAGGCAGGGTCCACCCTGGACAGGTCACTAGTCTATCACAGGGCTGACACACAGACTTATAGACAACTACACACACACACATTCACTCCTATGGGCAAGTTAGAGTCACCATTCAACCTAAGCTGCATGTCTTTGGACTGTGGGTGGAAGCTGGAGTACCTGGAGAGAACCCACACAGGCACAGGCAGAACACACAGACTCCTCACAGACAGGCCCCGGGTCGGCTGGGGCTTGAACCCGGAGCCTTCCTGCTGTGAGCTTATAGACAACTACACACACACACATTCACTCCTATGGGCAAGTTAGAGTCACCATTCAACCTAAGCTGCATGTCTTTGGACTGTGGGTGGAAGCTGGAGTACCTGGAGAGAACCCACACAGGCACAGGCAGAACACACAGACTCCTCACAGACAGGCCCCGGGTCGGCTGGGGCTTGAACCCGGAGCCTTCCTGCTGTGAGGTGACAGCGCTAACCTGTAACAGCTTCTGTTACCACTAAAATATATTCTTTGACAATCTCCGCTGCCAAAAGTTGAAAGATTGTGTGGAAATGCCTCCTAAAATGTGTCAAGTTGTAAATTTAAAACAGCCCACTCCTGGGCATGTTTTAGTGGTTTCTGACATTTTGTTGTGGTTGTACTGGAGGAGGTGGTGATGGTGAAGTTGGGAGTGTCTGGAAGTGAAACCGGCAACAGAGGCGGGAGGTCTGTGAGACTTTGCGAGAAGGTTTGTATTAAATTCCCATTTCCCCTCATTGTGTGGTGAGCTGGCCTGGTTTCACACACACTGATCCTGCTGGGCCCTGGGAGCCTAAGCAAGGGTGTCTCACTCACACCTCAGTCACCAGCAAATCCTTCCCCGTCTGCAGGTACAAACTCCTGACCTCCATCCCAACTTACTCCACCTGTCTGGAACCTTTCCCAGTGATCTTCCACACTTGAAGAAACTGTCTTTTTTTTTTTTTTGCTTTAAAGCATGATTTCTGTGTACGAGTGCTTGTGTGTGAGAGAGAAAAGCTTTTTAAGCAACATCATGACAGAGAAGATGAAAGACACAGAGACAGATTTAGAAATAGAGCATGTTCTGTGAACAATATTTGTGAAATTTAAAGAGCCACGTCTTACCAAACCGGATTTCCCCAAAAATAAAGTGCTATAAAACCCAAATAACTCTTGAGCATTACTAAGTCCCAAATGTGTTTACAGTCTCATGCGCTCTGTCTGTCATTCATGTTTTTAAAAGCAAAGAAATTTTCAACGCTACATGGTGCCAAACTGAAAGGTGGACAAACTGTTGTCGCAGCTACATTTCCCACATTAGCTCCCTCAGTTCTGTGAACCAAGGCAGTCAGCCAAAGAATGCTCCAACAGAGCTGAGCGGTGTGTGCCCTTCAGTTCTTACAATAATAAACTTCTGGAAACAGGCACATTCCCATGTGCCCCCGCCAACTCCTTCTAAGATCAATGTATGCACATGATACCGTTCTCCTGAGTACCCTAAGTTGGTCTACTGAGACCATGGACACCTAGGGACATACACAAAAGAAAGGCTTGAGTATAACTGACTGATCTAGCACTTCAGGATTTTTTAATTTTGTAAACTATGATAATATAAGGTGTTTGTCACATACCAGCATCTTCCAAAATATTTACTGTTTTACAGCTGGTTTTATTGCAGGGACTATGCAAAAAAAGTGTTTTTGGGTCTGTGCGTGTCACATGACTTGTTTTTATGACTGTGGTCACTATAAGTGCATTTCCACTACGAGATCCATGGTGCCTTTTACTCCCTCGAACTTAAGTCCAAAAACTGTCCCTGTGGTAAATGTTCCTGGAGCACACTGTGATGTGTGTTTCCACAGCAGGGCTGATGTAAATTAACAGATTTTTTTATTTTATTTTACCTGTCAAGGTTTTATTGCATGTACAGTAACAAGTGTAGGAATTGTTAACACATCCAAACTTGTTTAGATATGAAGCTTCATAATTTCTGTATCAAGACTATTAGTATTCACTAACGGTATCAGAATCAATACGGGCCAGCTGATGTAGAATGATCAGGTTGCATGATGATACACCTATGTTGGTACTGATATTTTTTAGACATACAAACATATGCAGGATTAAGGCACTGTAGCTATTTAGGACAGTGATCCACCTTCTTAGCTAAACACGATGAAGACAGGAGTCTGTTCAGACTGCAATAAATGAGACACTGGTTCTCAACCTTTGTCACATGCCGCTTCCTTTTCTCTCTTATATTTCACTTTCAACTGCTTTCTCACAAGAAGAACTGCCATTTAAGTAACCTTAAGGAGAAAATGCTTCCAACAGATGCAGAATGATGGGAAATGATTTGACAGAGGGCAAAAAAAAAAACAAAGTCAGTATGGCCACAGGGTGATCAGAATTTTCACAGATGATAAAACACATATGCTGGGGGCTGTGTGCTATGTGGGATACCATGTTATCTCGGCAAAGATGTAGCTGTTGATGATATAAATGAGCACATGCTTGCAGACTTAATCCCTCACCCCTTCAGTGCACATGCACCCAGTACCCTCCCAAACCAGCAAAGCTTTGGCATAGTGTTACACAGTGAGTTGCTGAAAGGTTTAAGGCGTTCATGAGTCAGGTTTCAAGGTCTCCTGGATGAAGAACTTCCCTACTAACCCTCCCATTTCCTCAGGCTCTACCAGTAATCGCAGCCACATAAAAAATAAACTGCCACATATAGACATTACCTTGCTGGTTAATGTCAAACCATAATAAAGATCGAGGATCAGCTGGAAAGGTTGCTAGTAACATCTGCATATTTTGCATACACTGTTGATAATGGAACCACTGGACAGAATGATAACAAAAGCAAGCAGATTGTGAAAGAAAAAATATAAACTTGCAACTGTCACGGTATTGTTTCTAGCTTTGTGAGAAATGTTCAGCTCAACTCACACCAATTTACAAAACAAATAAGAGCCTGAGTGACAGTTAGCTCAAGGAAAGCACAGGGAAAATATGCTGTTCATTTGTATTATGTATACACAGGCAAATTTAAACCTTATTGTTTTGAACTTCAACCTTTAAAAACATGCAAAAATATACATTGTGGCTAAAAGTGGTTAATGTGTGAGTACTGTTTTTTGTTTCTCAATGTGTTGAGTTGCTGTTTCAGACCAGGGACCTGATTTCAAACAATACAGCAGAACTTGTCTGCATTTAGTCACGTGCCTGTTTTTGATTGATTACCACATCATAGGGATGGGTAGTTTTTACTGAGCTCTTTTCCAATCAAACTGTAAACTAATTTATTTTGTCTCTGGGTGGAAAAATGAAAATGTTATGGATTTTTACTGATGCGACAATGTGTATTAATAACTGTATATGCATGTAGTACAGTTAAAAACTTTATTTGCTGTTGTATGTCTGTAAATGATGACATCTTACCACATATATAGTTCAGTGTTTGTTTCCTCTTTCTTTACAGATTTTGTATATGTTAGGAACGCTCCTGGTAGGGAGGTGAGCGAGTAAAAAATGACGGACCCAGGTAGCTGACTTCGGTGCAAGAAGTGCTCTATTTATTTACAGTGACAATATGTGTACAACCAGGTGAAGGAATATGGAGCAGAACCGGGTGAACAACCTGGTAGGTGGGAGCGGCCCGACGGCGGCGATCAGCCAGTCTCTTATTCTGGTCTGCCGTACGTAATAAGGCGGCCCTGGTCTCTTCCCAGACGGCTTGACAGCGAGTGATGTGGGCTTGGACAGAGGGGACAGCAATATCAGTTTCAGCAGAGGACAGCAGGGGAGGTTGGTAACCGAGGGATGCCTGAAAGGGAGAGATACCAGTGGCGGAGCTAGAGAGTGTGTTATGAGCATATTCCACCCAGGGCAACAACTGGCTCCAGTCCTCTGGTGAGGAACTGGTGACACAGCGGAGGGCGTTCTCCAGCTCCTGGTTCAGCCGTTCAGCTTGGCCGTTGGTTTGGGGGTGATAACCGGAAGAGAGACAGGGACATGCTCCGAGGGCAGTGCAAAAAGCAGAACAGACGTGAGAGGTGAATTGTGGACCGCGGTCAAAAACGATAGTGATGGGAGTGCCGTGAATACGAAACACATGCTGAACCAGGAGCTGGCCGGTTTCTAGAGCAGTGGGGAGCTGTGGAAGGGCAAGGAAATGGGCAGCTTTGGAAAAACGATCAATGATGGTGAGAATGACAGTGTTGCCCTGGGAGGGAGGAAGGCCGGTGACAAAGTCTAGGGCAATATGAGACCAGGACCGACTAGGTGTAGTCAGCGGCCGAAGAAGACCTGCAGGGGACTGATGGAGCGGTTTGGCTTTCGCCCCCGGGG
>NW_018127938.1:776636-778528 GCF_001952655.1 Monopterus albus
TCGCCCCCTGCGAGGAGGTGCTGCCACTCCTCAAGGGCCAACTTAACAGCCAGGAGTTCTTTGTTTCCCTCATCATAGTTTCTCTCAGCCTGGGTCAAACGTCGGGAGAAGTAGGCACAAGGATGTAGGGCATGGTCTTCCCCGGACCGCTGAGAAAGGACCGCTCCCACCCCAGTGTCAGACGCGTCCACCTCCACCACGAGGGATCAGGTTGGAGGAGTACGGGGGCTGTGGTGAACCGGTCTTTGAGGGTTTGGAAGGCCTGCTCCGCTGTCCTGGACCATGCAAACTTCACCTTGGTAGACGTGAGCTGAGTGAGGGGGGCTGCGACAGTGCTGTAATTTTTGATAAAGCGGTGGTAGACGTTTGCAAAGCCCAGGAAGCGTTGCAGGTCCTTCACACAGGTGGGGGTAGGCCAATTGGTAACAGCAGTGATTTTGGATGGGTCGGCGCGGAGACTTCCCTGTTCGATGATGAACCCCAGGAATGACACGGAGGAGGAGTGGAAGACGCACTTCTCAGCTTTTACATAAAGGCGGTTTTCCAGGAGTTGAAGAAGGACCTGGCAAATGTGCTGGATGTGCTCTGTGAGGGAAGAGGAATAAATGAGAATGTCATCAAGGTAAACAAAAACAAAACGGCCAAGATAATTGCGGAGGATGTCATTGATCAACCCCTGAAAAACTGACGGAGCATTGGTGAGGCCAAAAGGCATAGGTGGAAGAGACGACTGTTGGGCAAGGTGGCTCCCGGGTACAGGTCGATAGCACAGTCATAAGGTCTATGAGGGGGAAGAGAATCCGTGGCCAGGTGTTTGTTAAACACCTGCTGGAGATCGTGGTAGTCTGAGGGAATGGCAGATAGATCCACTGGCTCTGGTGGTGTAGCAGGTGACGAGGGTGTGGATTGTCCGGCGAGGAGGCAGGTCGATGCACAGGCGTTCATTGCCAAAACCAGTGGCGTGTCTGGAATGGAGAAAATATTGAAGGTGATGTCCTTGTGGTGGTTGCCGGTGATGGTGAGACGGAGTGGTGGAGTGTGATGAGTGATGCGGGTCAGCAGTCGGCCGTCGATAGCCCGGGTCTCTATGGTGTGGGGCAGAGGTTCCGGTGTTAGGCCTAGTTGCTCCACCAAGGCTGGGTCGATGAGGTTGCCCCCGGCCCCAGAGTCCAGAAGTGCCTGGTAGGAGGACATCTGACCAGCGGTTTCCAGGAGCACGGGAAGACAGCAACTGGTACCTGGCCTGGTGAAGTTGGAGGAACGGCCCGTCAGTGTCCCCACTTTCACTGGCGGGCCCGCTCTTTTGGCCGCACCCCAAGTCCATGGGTTCCTCTGGGTTGCGACGGGTGCTGGTATTGGAGACCCCCAGCCGAGGAAAAGCCCGGGCCTCGACTGGTGGTTCTGCTGTGGCACGGGGCCGGGGAGCCAACTGCTGCCCGGCTCTTTCCTTGCGGAAAAAGCCCTGTTGACGATCGATCCGGATGGTCAATTTGACCAGGGAGCTAAGGTCAGGAGGCTCGTCCTTCTTGTTCATTTCAGCTTTGATGTTCTCGTTGAGGCCGTGCCAGAAGGCCGCGCGTAACGGGCGGTCCTCCCAGCCGGCCTCCGTAGCAAGGACCCGGAAGTCAATGGAATGATCCAGGACTCGTCGAGCCCCCTGGCGAATAGTCAGAAGCTCCCTAGACGCTTGGCTTTGCTGAGATGTTGGAGAAAAAACCGTCCTCAAGTCGTCCAGGAATTCAGTGATGGTGGTGCCGATGAGTAAGCCACTGGAGTCCGCAGCCTCGGCCCAGGAAAGTGCTTTACCTCGGAGTCGGTTGATGACATAGCTGATCTTTTCTCTATCTGTGCGATATGTCCGTGGTTGGTGCTCCAACACCCCGTCGGACTGG
>NW_018127938.1:779312-788561 GCF_001952655.1 Monopterus albus
AGGGAGCGAGAATAGAGGGAGAGAAGGGAGAGAGGCAGGTGCAGCCAGGCAAACCTGACATTATAAGTGTATCTTTGTGTACTATAGACACAAACATGCTGAATCCATTCCTGGGATGAAGTAACTTGTCTCTAAACTTTCTCTTCCACACTGGAAAGAAAGCATTGACCAGAACTGAGGCAGACCGACGCACCACAAACCCCAGTCTCCTGTCAGACTGTTGGGGTGAGGTGGGGTCACTGGGAATGAGCAGAGCACAGAGACCCAGCCTCACACCAAACAAACCCTCCATGTAGTCAGAAATGTGGATGTTGACCTCACTCAAGTAAATGTGCAGTACAGACACACGCCTCATTAATAGTGTTATGGAAAGCCTCTGTTTTCAGACTATGTATGCACTAATTTTAACTGCATGTAGTTGACCTTTAGGTTTCATGTAAAAAAAAAAAAAAAAAAGACTCAGGGTCCCTCATGTACAGGATCACGTAGGACACACCACAGGATTTCAGACAGTCAGCTAAGAAAGTGGGGAGTGGGGTAATATTTTCCAGGAGACACTGTTTTGCAACTAATGTCTTGTTTATGAATGTGAATGCCATAGAAACCTGAACATTTCTATTTGTTCTGTGTATCAAACATGGCTCCCGCAAGAATAAGGTTTTGTAATATCCAATATTTCATTTCATGTGTCTCCATCTGTGTCACAATTCTGGCTGTGGTTCCGGGTGTACTACTGAAATTGCTTATAAATTATTACAAAGAAAACACAAATGATAAGTTTCATATTCTCTGTAAAAGTGACAAATTGTCCAATGAATGAAAGGAAATATTGGCACAACAATATCAAAAACATCAATTTATTCTTTACTGTATTTTGTAAGCCATGGCCAGAAGCTAAAGATGGAGCAGCTGCTTTTTTCATTGCCATTATTATTCAAGCTAGTGCTGAAAACCTAATTACAGAAATAGAATATCTGTCCCATCGGAATATGGGTATCAAGGAAATTGTGGAAAGGGAGTGGTACTGAATCCAGCCAACACGTCTCTGGGATATTATAGGCAGTTTTAAGTAAGCTGAATAACAACCTGAAAAGAGATTTTGTGAAAATGTGCCTTAAGGCTATAATCACAGAGGCCTTGGAAGCGACAGTTCAACCATGTTTTATGAGGGGAAACGATATTAGATAAAATGATAAAGTACAGTAAGCAAGGGAATATTCTACAAGCTTAAGAAAGCAGAGAAAGCAAGAGAAAGAGAGAGATGGATGAGCTGTTATTGCTTGTCCACAGTGTCCAGAGAACTTGAGCAACATTCAGGAAGAGGTAATGCTGCTGGAGGCTGATATGTGTGTGAAGGAAGTGGAGGGAGCGCAGGGGCAGGAATCACCCTACAGGCAGGAAAAGGCCTGTGGAGGTGACGGCGGGGTGGAGGTGGAGGGTCTCGGCTCCCGTCTGATAGCTATTTGCTCAACACCCTCTCTCTCTTTCTCTCGCTCACACACACAGACATGGTCACACAGCTCTGCAGGTCATAGGTTCTCATTCCCATCAGCCAGTCAGTAGGAGGGACACAGCAGAGCTGGATGGCTGTTAGTGCCAAAGTATGCATGTGCCTGTAGTGACTGAGAAAGTTGGTTAAAAACATTTTCTTACATCCAGCAGTGCTGCTGTGAATACAACAGCACTGTCAAATGCATGCCATTGTGGGAAATCCACTGAATTTAAATCCCTAAAAAGAAAACTAGAAATGCAATAGTCTTTAATTAAGTTTTTGTTTGCAAAAGCCATTGTTTAAAAAAAAATGTTTACTGGTTTGGCCTTACTGCTTAAAGCAAAAAGGAACAGGTTTCAATGCATCTTTCAGGCAACAGTGATTCTTGATTTTTGCACATGTATGCACCTCTCACTGATGAATGCCAAACTGTGGCACTCCTGATGTGTTTTAGATAAAAATACAGCTTCTTAAATATTTTCAAATGCCTGCTTGGCAGGGAGTTATCTTTAAAAATATCTTGTTTATCTCAATGTATAACAGTGTATGTAACAGTCTGAACAGCACATTTGTGAGGCAGCAGTTGGACACAGCTCGGTGTTATTAAACAGGAAGGGGGGTTCCTGCAGTAACCACATTAAATGTCTTGTTTTTATGAAGCTTTCTTGTTGGTTCTAACCAACAGCCCATGGGAATGGATCTGTTTAGTGATTTTAGTAGCCAACAAAAAATGTATATTGTTTAAAAACTGGATCATGTGCACCCCTAAATATACAGAATTAGCGCTCTCAAAGAGTCTTTCACACTGTGCCGTTATTACCTCCATATGAGACATTTCAAACACAGACTCCTCACTGAACCGTTACCGAATCCTGCAGCACTCTTACTTTTCGCATAAATATTCTTGCAGTTCTCACCAAGGGATTAGAAAAATGCACAGTTGGATCTTATAAAAATGTGTTAACTTTTGTATCAAACTCCCAAAGTTGGCAGATCCACAGTATCCATGCCGAGGTATAACACAGTGAGCCACTGACATTTTTAATACAGCTCTGTCTTTACACGTTTATCAGTCAGTGTTTTGTTAGAGCCTCTTAAGAGTATGTTCACACAACCATGCTAGTCAACAGGAAGGTTACAGAAAATAGATAGATAGATAAATCATGTTCGTCTCAGCAGAAGCATCCAGCTCATTACAGTTTTTCTGAATTGCTAAAACACGTTTCCTGAAAGCATCACTCATTTTCTCAAAACCTTAAACACAAATCCAAATATTCAAACTAAATTCACAAAACCTCCGACTCGTCTGGCAAAATTAAGCAATTGCTTCAAAACCATGTCACCAGCACTCAAAATCAAACAATGCTTTCAGATCATACACAAATGAGTCAATCATATACACACTGCAGCTCAGTCATTAGACACTACATCAAAAAAAGGAGAACACAGCATCCAGGACATGTAGTTACAACAAAAAAAGTTTATTGTATAGTGAATTTACCAAAAACCATGTTACGATCAAAAAAGAAGAAGAAGAAGAAAAACACATCAGAAAGATTATTCAGCCCCAGGATCACGTCTTTGAGCTGGGCCTGGCCAGAGGGCTTCATCTACGTCACAGGCAATGTTGTCCCTTCCCAGGCAACGGGCAAAAAATCCACTGGTGTGGCGGATCCAGCCTTGACAAGACTGCACGTCTATCTCACCACAGGCCAGTTCCATTGCCTGTAAGAGATGTTCCCTGGTATATGGGTTTCGGTCATAGACTTTCCACCGCCATGCAGAGAAAAACTCTTCTGTTGGGTTGAGGAAAGTGCTGTATGGTGGAAGGTCTTACTCTTCCTCGTCCTTTTTGTCCAACACCTCATATTCCTCTACCTCTCATATTGTTATCGGCAGCATCGGTGTGTGAATGTGTGTGTGAATGGGTGAATGGTGTATGATCTCCTGTAAAGCGCTTTGGCCAGTGTAACACACTGTGAGAAAGCGCTATATAAAATACAGTCCATTTACCATTTACAGTCCATAGTTGATGGATGTACCTGTGCACTTTGAACTGGCTTATGATTTGTACCTTCTCATCATATAATTAGAAACAAGTGTGAACAATTTTGAATCGTTGTGTGTAAACGATGACAACTGTGCTTTAGTTGTGTTTAAGTTCTGCTGTCCTCTGTTTAGTGTTTTGCAACACAGGTTCATCACAGTGTGAATTGTGCTTTAACGAGTGAGAATGTGTTTAGAGTTTAGCAAAAAGAGTGCATGAGATTTGTTAACAGAGTTTAAATGCCTGAACTTGTTTAAGGTTTTGTAGAAAGAGTGATTTATTCGACAAATTGGTTTAGGCTATTGAGAATTTGGTTCAGAGAATGGGATTTATTGTTTTAGCAGTTGTGAAAAACTGTAAATATGGATCTGAATGTATTGGAGGGACCATTAAAAGATTTGTAAGCATCCAGCCTTATGTTTTATACTGCATACACAGAAAGTGTTTAAATAAGCTTTGTTCGTTTACAAAAAAGAGAGAGAGAAACTAACAGACTGATAATGATAAAAATGTTTCCTTCTCTTTCAACATGCACAGAATTACACCTGCAAGAAGTTGCAGGATATCAAGCCAAACTAAATCAGACTCTGTAAGCTTTCCAGTAAGGTACGTAATGTTACACCACTGAGCATATGCAGAATAGTCAGGAAACTCTTAGATTAAATTAGATGAAACATAAACAATCTGTGTCAAAACTGGGTCATCAAGGCAGCAGAGTAAAATATACTGAAAGAAGCAGGAAAAGACAAAATTACTTATTTAAATGTGCAGAGGCAAATTTCAAGGAGCACCTCAATTAATGAAATTAGACACCCAATACCAAGTATCACATTTAATCTAAAAGTCAATTAAAGGAACATGAGGAATAATACAAAAGTTTAAATTAAATTACAGCTGTTTTACTCATAAATTAAAAGATTTGGAGCAGATGTGTAAAGAGCCTCGCTCACATAATCATATTTCCAAATGGATGCCACATATAGACTCACACACTTCAAAAAGGTGAACAATGTGCAGCAAGCACTTTGCAGAATGTACACTTAGGTGGCTGTAGATCACAGTAATGCTGGCAGGGAATTTTGTGAGAGGTGAGAAAATAAAACATAGCCACCACTGTAGCCTGCTGAGCACTTTGGAATGTCTCTTCTTGACACCTAATGACCAGTGGAAGGCTTGTTTATCACATACTGTAGCTCTTCCTCCTCAAGTCTGATGGTCCATTGTTACATACAGAGCAACATGTGTTGTTACCCCCCTTAAAAAAATTTTGCAAGACCTCCCCATCTTCGCCACAGAGGGGTCCATGACCTCAGACCCCCACCATTTCACCGAGAGAACAAATAGTAAAAATTGCACGGCAGCGAATGTGGGGAAAGCCCCTGGCCTGCTCCACAATCTTATCCAGGATCTGAGTACGGCTTAATGGTGCCACTAATGACCTTGACTTTGCTTAAGTTTGCCTGCCTCAGGGTGATAGCTGTAAGATAAAAAAAAAAAATACTACCACACTGGAAAATTAATCCATTAAATTATTCCATGCTGTGAACTTTGTGAATACATTACAATTTTTTGTTTAATAGCAGTGAACACTTGCACATTCACTTATATCTGTAAATGTCCAGCTTATATTTTCTTGACAGCTGCATTATGCACCCTGCGCTTCCTGTAAGTTCCACTTCCTCTTAGCCTTACAGAGCTTTTTATGGCCCACCAGTTTACTGCTTTGGTTGTCATCAGAGTTGTTTCCACCAGAACTAGGCAGCTGTTTTAGCCAAAAAGCTCTGATAAACTGTATGCTCCCTCCGAAGCACCAGACCGCACAGAGATAGCTGGTGAATGCTAAAAGAAGGGTGAATTTTGGACTCCTTGCTTATCTTGCTCTGTGTCTGTATCTGTGTAAATAAGCAACTCTCTGCTAACTACAGTAATTGGTCACATCAACTTGTCCCTGTTGCTGTTTTTACAACTTGTTTTTGCTGCCCTCAATTGGCCAAAAACATCTGTTAGGGTATATCTGCCTTAATGCTGCTGCTCCACCATGACTGTTTTATTGAACATCATGCATCCTTGTTCCTGCCATCTGCCCAAAGACCTGGAGCTGAAGCGTCCTGGAACACACAGAGGGAGGGAGGAACAGGAGGAGGAAGAGAAAGGGAGAGAGATGTAAAGATGCAGACTGCACTGCATGTGGCCAGGAAGTGGCCCTATTGTTTTCAGGGTCACCTCGCTTTTCCTTTCAGAACCACCAAAGGTCTGTTCTCTCCACTCAGGCCGCGAGTCTTAAATAAACAACACTCCTTATTGCCACACAGTATATCTTGTCTGATTTCCACCCACATCTGAAATGGCTGAGACAATTATTTGCATTTTACAGAAAAGGCGCCCCACCAACTAAAGTACACAAACAGTCACACACAAGAAGGGGAAAAATACACACAAAGCCAATATTAAACAAGATTATTACTGGAACTGTACCTCTATTTGCAAAAAAAACCCCAGGTTTAACGGGTTGCTTACTGTTTCACTTGTGGAGGCACAGTGGTAAACACAATATAAAATATGACATATTGCTCACAAGTCATATTTGACCTCTTCCTGGTTTGGCACTACTGACTGATAACAATGACTCTGAACAGGTCTGCTGTGCCATTGGACAAACAGGAGAACTAGTGGGCGGGAGAGAGCACACCTTAGTTACAAAGTTACCCATTAACTTGCCCTTCTGGGAAACAGCTGCAGAGTAATGTCTCATTCAACCTTTGCACAACATTTCTCCATTTTACAGACAAAACACTAGAAAATGTAACTAAGGCTGAGGGGAAATGTGCGAACGGACCGACAGCAAGTGACCACAAGAAAGTTACATTTGAACTGTCCAGGTAAGGCTTAAAATGATCAGCTGGTTTTCTAAAAGAGAGCATTGCAGTCTCTATGTCGCATTAAGTAAAGCTAATATCACTGTTTGATATGCGTTTTGAGCTAGAGCTTATCTTGCAAACTGATAATGTAGCAGCTGCCATCAAATCTACTAAATGAGGCATTACATGGATAGAAAAAGCAGAACTCTGTCATATTATCAGATTTACTTCAGGGTTTGACCAAAACTGAGGACAATCTAAAGAAGGCAATGCTAGTAAAATCTACTTGACTGACTTATATGATAACATTTCTATCAATCAGTCCTACATTGCAGTTACTTGGGGCTGCAGTGGCTGCTGAAGGCTGTTTTTCTCAGTACAGACGGACACATAACCAAACTGTCTGACATTTCAGTGACCTGGTAGCATCTCCTGCACCTGATTATTACTAAGGAGCACTTTCTCCTTACGTTGGGGCAAAGGGGCACAGTAATTTTACATATGTAATTTGTTATATAAAATGCTAGTGCTTCATATCTTGAACAGCTATGCCCCTGTGCCACCCCCGTGCTAGTGACCCGCATGT
Source organism: Monopterus albus (assembly GCF_001952655.1). NCBI lineage: Eukaryota > Metazoa > Chordata > Actinopteri > Synbranchiformes > Synbranchidae > Monopterus > Monopterus albus. The sequence continues at coordinate 786,296 of NW_018127938.1, forward strand.
AGATGTTGTCCCTGTTTTCACCCAAAACAGTTCTGCATCATTAACAGCTCTGAAAAGCACACATTCAAGTCTACGGTATATATTTAATAAAGGCTGCTAAAGCTAATCTTTAACTACCAAATGTGTTAGTCTGTTGTTATTATGTACTGTAGTGACTTGCTTTACTAGCTGTTACCTCACTTGATTTTTACTTATTGTGTCCCTGTGGTTTCTTAGTTGACACTGCAATTATCCCAGGGCTGAAAGGCAAGAAACAAACCTGAAAATTGAAGGCGCTTAAGTTGTTTTGCCCTTGCTTCAATTACATTTAAAGGGAAAACAACAAAAGTACAATGCATTAATTGTTATTCAAAGGTGTAGCTTAAGCTACATACATAAGTTTTTGGTTTTACCTCAAAGCCGCAGACTATGTGAGCTTGATTTACAGTATGTGAATTATCTAATCCCGCTCATAAACAACATCTCTGACTGCCAGCTGTTTTTTAACTCACTGCTCTCTCAGACCTTATGCTATTATCCTTGACAAACAATGGCACAGCCTGACTCCACCAGACACTTTCAAAGCAGCTGAAGGATGACTCTATTATCATCTGTGAAGAATGAAAAGCCATGATCACTGCAGCTGGGGAGATAGAGATAGATTTTTGCTTTCACATATGATTTATATAATTTGTCATAAAAGCTAAATAAGCAGTTTTCAAATGCACTTTCTTGTAACTTTACTAGTTTTTTTTATTTGACTCTAGCTCTTTGTTACACAAGTTGACATGAAATAAACATTAAATACTATGCCATCTTAAGCGGCAAAAAAATAGTTTTTTCTGTTTGATGGATTATAGTCACGTTCAGGAGCTAAATCTAATTTTTATGTTTAATTCTATTTGATGGCTGAGGGAATATTTCACACCCTCTGGCCATCATTAGTGTCTATAAACTGACATTCAACTCGCTGTGTGGGGAACTGAAACAAGAACAGCTAAGTCCTTGCTTTAAGAATGGTATTCAATGCATAACTGAGATGCAAATGAAGCCTCTCTCACATGCATGTTCACATACAAATACCAGCAAAAGTGTCATAGCTGTACGGCAACACAGCTCAAAAACACAACTCACACGCGATACATTTTTTGCTCCCAGGCTTCTCCTCTGTAGCTCCCGGTGCTGTGTTGCTTGGTGTATGTGTTTTGTTGTGCTTTGCATGTGTGAGGACAGAACAGGAAGCGATAAAAACCGCCCTGGTAGTGTGTTTACAGTCAACACAGCTGAAGAGAATAGCTTTAGAAGATGAAGGGGAAAAGGCCTAATGGCTGGTGCTAAGCAGCCAGACCCATCCTGCTCTGAAAGATCACCTCAGAGCCAAGACGTCGAGTGAGAGAGAAACCTTAACACTTCATTTGAAAAGAATGTAGGTCAAAATAAATTGTTAATTGAGTCAAGTAATTAACGCTCCCAGGCTAACAGGCTTCTTGCTCTGACAACAGTGGAGGAAACTTTTATTTGTTCCAGCCTCAAGTACTTTGAGGTTCTTGTACTTTTCTTGAGTATTTCCATTTAATGCTGCTTTGGACTTTTAATTGTGCTACATTTCACAGGCACCTTCTTCTTTTTACCCCAGAAATTTAGTAACTTTGTAAATGAATACTTTACATCAGTATATAAAAACACAGTGCTTTAGAAAGATTATTTGAAGTATTTTTTGTTAGTGTTTTGCTTAAGTAAACTTGTGAATGCAGGATTGTTTTTGTAATTAATTTTTTAAATGTTCAAAATGCTTTTTTGTTTCACTGCTGATTGCAATAGTTAGGTGGTATTTAAGAATAGGATAAATGCACTGGACTACTATATAATCAATAAAAGGAGGCAGGAATTGAGAAAAAAATCAAATATGTCCTTAAAAACTATGACCTGGAACATATTTTAAAAAATCTAGGCCAAAAACATAAAGAAAATACAAGTGCTAGCAGGGTATCTCAAAGATCACAGTTACTTTGCAGTACATGGCATGGCTAAGAACAGAACCTGTCTGACCTCTTCACAGCTGTAGTGTAAATACACGGAGCTGACTTGTGTGCTTGTGCAGGGAAATTCCTGGAAAATTTTCATATAGCTGTATACAAAGCTTCCCTCTCTTCCAAGCACAGACTATTATGCATGACAGGTTTGTATTTGCATTCAAAACATACTGTACTTCAGTGTGCTCTATAACAGGTCTACATTGTAGGAAGTATGCTTATTTGCTTTCCTTTGACAGCCAGCAACAGGTTAG
>NW_018127938.1:788587-798155 GCF_001952655.1 Monopterus albus
AGCTTAGCATAGAAACAGGAAAAGAGCTTGCCTGGCTCTGCCCAAAGTTAATAAAATGCCACCAGAACATCTAAATCTGGCTGCTTAATATGTAATATTTCATTTGTTTCATTGAAAAACGTTTACATGCATGTTTTTAAATAAATTATGTTTGGTAGGCTTTCTTTTAGAATCATTAAGTATGTGGTTGTGTATTATAGGACGCTGTGAATCATCCATCAAATTCTTTCACACTCTTAACACACACACACACACACACACACACACACACACACACACACACACACATATATTAGTGATTCTGCCGGTGTTTTGAGCCAGCTAGGCCTACGGAGGAAGGTCCTACACTATGTGGGACTTCCTGTTTGCGCCAGACTTTTCCTGTTGTGGATGATGTCCTCCTGAGCTCCGACAGCTCATGCTCGATTATGACTTCTGGATTCAAGCAGCGTCTCCATTTTGTGACACTCTCCATAGATACTAAGTGAAATATTTAAGTCATTTGTTCATGCTCTGTTTGTGTGGCTGTCTTATGACATATGCAGACCAAAAGAAGCCAACAACGCACATAGGGTGTGGGGTACTGTAGTTTGCTCATGCCTTTCTGAGTGTAGTAGTGTGTAAAATGAAAAAAGTGATACTGATTTAATTTTCTAATTGTTTCCCACTTTCTCTAAAGCCCCCTTTCACTGCAGCAAGAGTATTCTGGATCATATTTCAACTCATACATGGGATGATAATGCTGCCACCACCTTTTAACTTGTTACTGACCTGAGGAGTCCCCTGTCGCTCAGCCTTGCCACCTAATGGAGTCATGAAAAGTTCACCTCTCTCCTGGTCAACAGAAATCATCCAGACAACTGCCTCCCTCATCTGGGGAGATGCCTGCTCTGCAACATTTCCCTCAGATTCCATTTAACCTGCTGAAGGCAATATAACACTAACCAGCTGTGGGTATTTACAGCCTTCAGTTGGTGAGGAATTACCTTCAACCCAGCTTCTGTTACAAGAGTTCAAGAGTCTGCTGGATCTTATAGAAAGACGGGCTCTCAATAAGCAAGTCAGAGAAACAGTTCTTTCACTGGCATGTCTGTGATCTGCTCCCATGATCCATGGTTTCATGCTAGAGTTAATGGTGCCCCAAAGCAAGAGTCAGTCTCATACAACAAGAAGCAATCTGAGCGACACCGGAGAAGCCACTACCCAGAACAGACTGCACAAACAAGAGCAAAGCCAGATGGACCAATCACCAAACAGTACACTCTCTAAACCAACAGCAACACAAAATGGTAAGAATTCAGTCACACCTGCAAAGTCAGACACAAGTTATTTATCAAGAGTTTTGACATTTCTGTGTTTTCTACAGCAGGGCTGCCTCACAGCCACAACAGACTGATTAAGTGGGATGTGATTCCTCTCTCTTACAGCCACTGTGACAAGCCAGATAGATACATATACCAACCACAACTGGGAGTTCCTGGTGGCTGTCCTGGTCACAGCCATCTCTCTCTCCATTCTCATCGCCCTTCTGGCTAAGTGCCAGGTGGTTCGGCGCTACCTGGCTAGCTACAGACACACACGGCTGAGGGAGGCAGACACTGCCAGCGAGTGTGACCCATCAGGTTAGGCTTTTGCCCATTAAATCTTAGAGAGTGCTATATATGAACATAAATATTTTTCTGTGTTTTTCTGTTCTGGTTGAATCTCACTGCACAAGCACAAGCCGCACAAGCAGGTGTTTTTAGCTCAAAGGCTTTGATAAACTGACTTTTGGCTACTGCAAGGCACCAAACAGCAGACAGATACAGTTAGCGACTGCAGCACAACTGGTGATTCTGTCACTGCTTCCAGGCATTGAGGTGGAATTTGCCATGCGCAGGGGACGTGGAATGAACCCTCACTGTATTCCAGCTGTAAGCGAGGAAGATGATGACGGATTCATTGAGGACAACTACATCCCAGCCAGTGAGAGAGCGCGAGCTGAGAGAGCAGCGGAGAACATGGAAGACTCAGAGGGCGAGATAGATGAAACTGAATATACCATCACTTAGTAGGAGTGTCAAACCCATGAACCACCGATTCCACTCCCACCTTTTCTTTAGTTTTCTCTGTTTTTCTCTCTTCCTCTTCAGCTGTTAGTAAACACATAGATTACTTTACAAGAGTGAAAGGAATTTTTTTACTTTTGTATTTGGCAGACAGAAATGTTTCCCAGTTCAGGTAATTTGCCTAATGAGCTCGGATGAACATTGCACATAATATGGTACAGTGCTCACAAAGAATCAGATTTCATCAGGATTTGTCCTGTATTTATGGTGGCCAGACAAATCCCTAGCATCTACATTCTAGTTACCTTTAATCGTGTGTCTAAATTCATGTAGCAACTTATGCTGAGGCTAATAAGCTTCGAGGCCCCATGGAATAGTTATGTTTAAAATGCATACATATTGCTATAAACAAGACTCTCGAATGGCCCGGCTATTTCTGGTGTATGACTAGTCACCTGCAGTTGTATGTAACATATATAGATGGTGCAACCCTGAGCTCATGTTAAGAAAAATAAGTAATAAAAAGTAAATACCTACAATGCATATTTCAGTTCATATCTTTAAATTGTGCTGTTACAGAGCCACTGTACATTGGATAAGGATAATCACCTTTATTGGCCAAGTATGTTACACACAAGGAATTTGTTTTCGGTACAGAATTGTAACTTTTGCTTTTTCAGAATCTTTGTTCAACATGCCATAAAACAGTTACATGTAGAGTAGGCCTACAGAAAAAGCAAAAATGTAGGTTAACTCACTTAAGATAAGGGAGGTAGATTACCACTAATTAGTTCCTTTGCACTCATGGCTGCTATTTTTAGGATTATAACAGTAGGCTCAAAATGTGCAGGAATTCAGTACTTCCCTAATGTAAACTCATAATACTGTATTAGGTCAGTGAAATTGTAAATATCATGACCTCAATAAAGACCTAATTGAATGGAAACTGTGTCACTTGGTCTGTCTGTATGGGTCAAGTTTTAAATCCATGACTGTTACTTCTGAGGACCACGAAGCACAGTCAATGCTCACCTTTCTTTTTTGCAACACTGGCATCAGTCACTGTTATGAAGCTTGACACTGCGTCTAGAAAAAAGGCTTGGAGCGTTTACAGTCCTCTGAGGCCAGCGAGCTGATGAGACCGGTCTGACAGCTCGGTGTAAAGCTGTCAGACCCGGAAACACAACAGGTCAAGTTCACACAGACAAGCCAGAGTGAAACCGGAAAACAACCCTCCCTTCAAAGTAAAAGTGTAGAATTTACCATTGCTGCTTAATGCGATTCAATTAATCAAAGTAATTATCAAAACAAAAAAACAGAACTATTTTTGACAGTGAACACCCTCTCTTTTACATAAATGTAAACTTTACAGTGGAATTTACACATTTAAAAATGACATATTTTGACCGTTATAAACAAACAAACAAACAAGCAAACAAAATATGTGAAAGTTCACATTTGACTGACAGAGTAGAACAGAAGCAAAATCTAGAGGTATAGGTTATTCATATTATTTACTTTGTAAAGTAGTAATCATATTATGTGCAGCATTAGTCCTGCATTCGAATTTAAGGCAAGTAGCCTAAAATGTTTAGAACAAAATGCACAAAAAGCAGGCAATTTTTTTATGTAATAACATAAAGTTGTAGCTGGTTCAGGTGGAGCTAATTCCTAAATGCTCTAAATTTGTATTTTTATTTTATAACAATGCAACATGTTTTATAAGCTGATGATATGTTTTTATAATCATCTGGAAAATAACTATAGGTCTAGATGTCTAGTATGATTAATAAGTGCAGTGGGGGATCCATACTTTAAATCTTTTACTTAAATAAAATATCACATTTTAGAAAAACTCTGTTACAAACTGTAAGACATGCATGTTATTTAAGTGTGAGTGCACTCTGCACTAATTGTGTAAATTGGCTCTATAATGTATATTTGGACTATAAATACTGATACATTAAGGTGTACATCACTTTAATGATGTAGCTAGTTAAGGTGGGCTTATTGTAGTCATTTATTTATTTATTATAAAGAAAGATGAATGTAGAAAAGTAAAAAGTACAATATTTGAATAGGCTATAATAATTCAATGTAGGAAAGCAACATACAGTAAAGTGGATATATTCAGTTAAAGTACAAAGGCCTATCGACAAAAGTGTAGTTACCTGTAAGTAGGTCTATTAGGCTAAGTAAAAGCACTAGGCCATTTCCACTGCAAAACAAAGCAAAACAAAAAGCACACAGTGGAAACACCATAGCGTAGGTGCAGTGCTAAATATAGGCTACACACCACGAGCAGCAGAGCACACACCTGGGCACCGGAAGTTGGAGCCTATTTCTGTCACTAACTTGACGCTCCGCTCCGGAAAAGCAACGAGTTGTAAAGAAACGCGACTGACTGACTGAAGAGAGTGGAGGATGGAGGTCTTTAAGTGACCCACATCTCATATTAGACCCACACATTAACCAGGCTGGTTCTTGCAGTCGAGTATCTTTCTCCACCAAGATGTCGGCGTCGGCGATATTTCTCCTCGACCTGAAGGGAAAGGTAAGTTTGTAGCGACTTGTTGGTAGCGGCGAAGTTGACATAAGAATTATGAACGAAGCACCTGCTGCAACAGAAGAGTCTGTTAACTGAGAGAAAAAACCCAAGAATGCCAAAAAAGCGAATGTTTTATTTTTTAAACCGGTGTACTATTTCAGTTGTACATCATATAACCTCCCAGATGTGCTTATATTTCCTGACAGCCACAGTCCACCTCACCGTGTCCTCCTAACCCCAATGTCAGACAGGGCAGTCAGGAAGACAGAACTTGCCAGACTCGTTTCGCCAATGCTTCACTATACACAGAGGACTTGTTCTTGTGCAGCCATTCAGCCTTTATTGTATGTGAAATGCCCTATTTCTAAGTTTCAGACTTTATTCTTCCCATTAAAATAACAATGGTCTCTTAATATGATTTGGACTGTGCTAAAATATTGCCAAGGATGATGACCACGTACATTAGACCTGCACTTTAAGGGACAAAAACATATCTGACATCCTGGAAGGCTTCATTATCTAACTGACACTTTAACATCAAATTATCGGTTCCTTAATTTGCAAATCATTTTGTATATGAAATGTCAGAAAAAGTCAGAAAATTCTCAAATCTGAGAATGTGGAGCCAGAAAATGTTGAGCATTTTTCTCAACATTTAATCAATAATCAGATAGTTGCAGACCTTTTGCAGGACTTTTCTATTTTTAAATAGAGACTTAGAGCTACTTGAATCAGGCTTCAAGCGTATGGTGGAGGGACAGATGAAGTAATATGTGTAGTAAATGCCAACACAACTTACCAGACTCTTTCTAACAGACTGTGCTGTGACTTGGAACCAACACATTTACAGTATATGAGCCACGATTACTAAGTAGCAGTGCTCTGCTTTGTGGCATGAAACACACTAGGTGTTTTGTCTCTGCTGAATGTACTACTCCATCTGATGTTTTTATTTTTGATGTGAGTTTAACTGACACGCACTCAGTCGAAGATGCCATGACAATGATGTGCTGACACTTGAATGTCCTTAAGGTGAAACAGAAGCTATTTTAAATCGTGTCTGTGGGCAGCAGCCAGGCCACGTTTGTCACAGCTTCTAGCCTCATAGGGTGTGTATTGTCAGAGGATGCACCAGCAAGCCAACATTTCAGGGTGGTGTCTTTGTCACATCCAGTTTTCAGTGACAGAGTTGACCAAATGAAATGGCTTTCAAGTTAATCAATACAACAACAATGGGGAATTAGAAACAGCAGATTAAGGAATAGAGCAGTCAGTAAGAAACTTGTCAGGGGTGTTGATTGATTAGGCAGAATTTCACCACAGGCTTTATAGATTGTTTCTGCCAACTCAAAGGTTTCAAGGGTTCATGTACTATAACTGTGCTCGGCCCTGTTCTTTCTAACTGATATACTGGTGGTTTTGTGTCAATATGCAGTGTTTTGCTTTTTAAACCTCGGCAGTGCTGTATGGGTTGCGGATGAGTGTTTTGTTGTTTATTACCTTTTTAAAATTATCATTGGCCTCATTTAAAAAAAAACAGCTGGGACTGATGATTATTGTCAAGCTGCTTATTTTTTGTGACTAACTGATTAATCATTTAGTCCACAAAATGTCAGAAACTAGTGAAGAAGCATCACATCACAACTTCCATGTCATCAATTTGCATATTTCTCCAACCAACAGTTCAGTATTCAGCTTGCAGTAATATAACAAGGAACTAAGCAGTTAATTCTCACATTTGTGAAGCTTGAATCAGCAACTGTTTGGAATTTTTCCTTGATAAATGGCCTAAACAATCATTTTCTTATCAGAATTGCTTATGATTAATTTTCCCTGGTCCTCTAATGATTAATTGTTTTGAAACCAACATGTTTATGTGTTGATGAAACACACTATGATTTATGAATTCTGATTGTGTGTGTACACTTCACTGATAGGTACCGTTCAGGTAGATCTGCTGATTTTATCCTGTGTCTGTCCTGGTGCCTGCTCGGCTGAGAAGCTGCCAGTGGAATCATTTCTGATGGAATAACCAGTAATGACAGCAGCAGAGGAAACTTGCAGCTCAGTCAAATTTGTGGAAATATTGTCTGTTATGTTTTTCTGTCAAAGTTTGGTTTATGGTTCAGAACTACAAAGTGAATCTCAAATGTTTTTTTGATGCAAAGCTTTGTCTATACCTCATTCTGTGTCTCTGGTGAACTCTGAACTCAACGCTCTGTGCTTTCCATCTCCTCTCACAGAAGCTCAGCGGTGGCCCGCCCATGTCCCTTTTTCTCAACCAGATTACTTTACTTTCCTGGAATTTCCTTTTTTTTATTTCTTATTTCCTTCTGCCTTTGTTGTATCTGCTCCCATGTGACCCCTGTGCAGCACAGACTCTTCTATCAAAAAAGGGGGAGTGGGGGGTGGGGGCATCGTGTGTGTGTGTGTGTGTGTGTGTGTGTGTGTGTGTGTGTGTGCACCATCTCAATCCCTCAAGCGTAGAAGCTTTGATCTCTCTCTTTTACTTCACTCTGTGTGTTCGGACTCTAACAAAGACTGCTGACTCATCTTGTGTGTGTGTGTGTGTGTGTGTGTGTGTGTTTCTATCAAAATTAGGAGGTGTGGCAGTTTCTCGGGGCTAAATGCAGAACTGTAGGCTGACTTAGCTTGAAAATGACAAGATAGCGTCTGATGCCGTCCCTCTCCTAGTCACAGTCGGGACCCAAAAATGTTGAAAACATATTTGAAGAGTGTAGGCCGCTGATATAAATATGTGCATTTCTGTCAGATTTGGTACATTCAGTGCTATTTTGTCATCACTTCAGGTTCCGTTCAACAAGTGCTACTGGCTGTGTAACGAGTTATTTTCAGTGCATCTACAATGGAGTTCGTTTTGCAGACAACAGTCTAACTGTGTGTTTAGCAAATGTCAGTCTCTTAGGTTCAGATAGAAAGAGGGCATCTTTTGTACCCTCAACAGTTTGCATTGACATTCAACGGTCATACAAGATTGAAGACACTGACTAAAATAACTCCTGGAATAGACTAAATGCCACAAGTGAATGTTTTAACAATGTATGAACAACTTTACAGTTTTCCTTCATGTCTTTAAATTTCTAAGAATACATTTTTGGGATTATGCCTTTATTTCACTTTATTTTCACTTTATTTCACAGCAATGTCTGTATTGCTTGCAACAGGAATTTACTATAATCTCAAATCTGATAAACTTTGCTGAAGTCTGCATGAGGTCTGACACCTGAATCCGCTCATTCATTGTTAGACGTGTAGGATCATATCTATCTGTGAAGTTTAGTGTTTGTGTCAGCCGGTGGTCTCTGAAGCATCTGAACACATGAGTGCTCAGGTTTGGAATCTCAGCCAAAATTTATTAACATTTTATGTTTGAATAGTGTCTCTATAATAGTATTTTCTGCCCCCAGGTGCTGATCTGCCGTAACTATATGGGGAACATGGACATGAATGAGATTGACCACTTCATGCCCATCCTGATGAAGACGGAAGAGGATGCTGAGATGACACCGGTGGTCAGCCATGGCTCTGCACACTTCATGTGGATCAAACACAGCAACCTTTACTGTATCCATTTACAATGTATCTTATAGATGTAATGCATGTACTGTACCTGACATCCTGTACTTCAGGTCTGTGCAGCTTCTGTGAGTGGCATTCCCAGTGCACTGCATTACAGCAGAGTTGTTTTACCTCCCTGTGGCCATGTTCTCAATCGCTGTGTGTGATGAATTCTGGCAACTCTTTATTTTATTTTATCTCATAACCGCTCAGTATCCAAAAGATGCTTGCTTGATATCTGCATCTTACCTGTTTCTGATTTAGACTGATTTGCATGTTTTCAGTTCTGATTCTCTGTTTGTCACTTGTGCAGTGTACAGTTGTTTCTTAACTTTTATTAGTGGTTGCAATGACCAAGAAGAACGCCAACGCTGCTCTTGTGTACTCCTTCCTTTATAAAATAGTCCAGGTGGGTGTTGAGACATTAGTCCACTAATTATTACACTTATGAAACGGATATGTTGCGATTTTAAAGCGGTTCTGTGATATTTCATGGAGGTATATTCTTTTTTTTTCTCAAATCAGTGCTTTCTGCAGTGATTTGTGAATACAGTCAGTACTGTACACCACAAAGTATGTGTTCCTGTGTCTGTATGCAGGTATTTAAGGAATACTTCAAGGAGCTCGAGGAGGAGAGCATCCGTGACAACTTTGTGACGGTGTATGAGCTGATGGATGAAGTGATGGACTTTGGCTTCCCTCAGACAACTGACAGCAAGATCCTACAAGAGTAAGAAAACTATCGCACAACAGTTCTCCACACAATTAAACTCTGCCAAGGACTGCCTAAGTACTAACTGTACAGTCTGTTCATGCATAGACGCACAAGATCTCAGGATCGGTGGAATCTTAGCTATGAGTGGTTGATAATGCATTGAACCTGGTATTGTAAACTGTTTGTAAAAGTAGGACTATAAGAAAGGTAAAAGAATATTTATAGCTGACAAAACTATAATCAGTTATGAGTGTTTGCACTATGTTCTGTGTTTAATGAAACCGCATTAGCTCAAGTGGTACGTTTATCATCCATCAAGGAGTAAAATTTTACAGCTTGTCAGTAACGTAATAATAATCCATTTCATTTTGACCAGGAGAGAGAGAATTAGGCTCAGTGGCAATTCTGTATGAAGTGCTATGTTTTATTTTTTTCTTTCAACAAAGTGCAGCCAGTGGCTAAAGCTACAATGATGGCGGAGCTTCATTCAGTGAGTAAAATGACGACCCCAGCCACTATCCTTGGGCTCCACAAGTGTTCTGTGTTCTCCGTGTAGTCAGGGTTGTTTTGTGTTTTCCCTCGTCTTGGCTCCTCTGAGAGGGGTTTGTTTCCAGGAAGAGGCTCAACATTCACTGTATAGCCAGCCTGCAGTACTATGGTAACATGGGCTCTGTGTGT
>NW_018127938.1:798166-806968 GCF_001952655.1 Monopterus albus
GCTCCTATTGACACCCAGACACAATGACACTGTCAGCTGGACACACTTGAGACTCTCAGGCAGAAAAGCCCTGCTCTTCTCTTCTCCAAGGAGACACACAAAAGTGTCAGCTCTCTTTTGCGCACACACCTACACACAGAGACGGTACACACCCATGTTCACTGTGTCTGCAGGCTAGTCTAGTTCTCTGACCTTTTCCTGCCCCAACCACCTTAAAAACACTCCATTTCTCTTACATTATAGCGTGGTGAGAGTATAAATGGGGGTGGGGGTGCAAGAGCCTGAGCAAGTGAGACTGCGGGGATGAATATGCATGTTATTGAGTTCATGTGTGTCTTCGTATGAACCTTTGTGTGTGTGTGTGTGTGTGTGTGTGTGTGTATTTGTTATGATTGCTATTGTTCTGCTAATCTTGTCAGTTTGCTGCCAGCCCCGCATCCAGAGCCTCTCATTAGCATTTCTGAGGAGAATCAGGGCAAAACACAACAAACAGTAAAGTAACAAAACAACCCAGCATCGACCCCGACTCCACTTGTTGTTGACTTTCATGTTTCGGCACTTTTTGTTGTGTGTCAACATGCATTCAAGACCCTCTAGGTGGGAGGAAGTGGGACAGAAAACGAGGGAGAAAATGTTGCCTCAATCTGTCAGTCAATCTAAATCTTGTTTGTTTAGTGCTCTTTGTGTTGATTTAAATAGAAAATGTACACTTGAACTGAAAACAAGGCACTTCACTTACTGTTTCTAGTTGAGTTGTGACACTAGAATTCATTTAGAGCAGCTATAATGGATATTAAAAAACAATGAATTGCAATGCAAAAAACAACATGACGGTGTAAAAGGAGTCGGTCATTGTGATGAACCTTAAGAGAAGTATTTCCTCTCAGCTACGTGGTGCTTTAGAGTGAGTTTCAGCTCATTGTTTACATGTCTGACTGCAACTGCAATGTTTAGTTTCACTGTCATGGCTCTCATACCGCGTTTGGCTGCAGCAGGCAGCTGGTTTGAACAAACAGGCGCTAAAAACAAACAGTGAGGTGGACTGCACCTGGCCGACAGCAAACAGCAGACAGTTACTAACTAATGAGCACGAGTATGTAAATATATAGAATGAACGGATTTCTTTAATGTTAGATCCAAAATTTGAGTGACTTTATTGGAAAGACATGAAAGATGATGACTGTTTGTGTTTAATCAGCTTAGAAATAGTCTTTGTTGATATTTGGGACTTTGGTAAAGATAGGATCACATTTTATGACCAATTTATGCAGAAAACCGTCGCCATTATTTTTCTCTTGCGAATGTAACATTCTAGTGAAACTAACTGGGTGCCATAAATATCCAGACACCTCTGTAGTAGAAATGGGGCCTGTGTGAAGCAGTGGGGGACAGCGTTTGGTTAAGAACAGGTCCGGTCACATGATGTTTATCTAACTACAGCTCTATTCTATTCTCATGACAAGTCGTTATGTCTCCCTGGACACAGTCAGAGAGGACTGGTGAAACAAACTGGCACTCCAGCTTGCACACGAGTAGACTAGAAAACTCAGTGCACCTTTATTGGATAGATCAATAGATAGCCAAAGAATATTCTTCCTAATAAAAATGTATATAAACACAATCTAGACAAAATTAAGCAGAGTACATGGAACATATTCATTATTAATTTATTTATTAATATGCATGTTTAGCACATTGTTTGGGGGGGGGCTCTAAAATCCACTATACACTACCTCTCTAGAACCAAACAACTCAAAGCAAAGCAGGAACTTGTGTCACAACTTCACAGAGTACAGAGACTCTGATGAAGGCCACAAACTGAAATGTGTTGGTCTTACAATAAAGTAATTCTATATACTGCAAGTGTTGCTGGATTTTAGCATCAAACTGTTGACAGACAAAGTTAGCAACAATCTGGTGAACATAGTGGCAGCTAAAGAGCCTGATATGTCCTTCAAACGTTAGGTGCTCGAAAGAGAGCCAATATTTGTCCAGTATGGTTTTGGAAATTGTGCAGTGCCTGCTCTTTAATAAATGATATGCACCTTTTCAAATAATGTATTAGTCTTAGTCACTGCATCTTAACCCATTTTAACACTGATAGAACATATTTCACTATCATTTTAAAATAAATAAACACAGATGTTCCCTGATAGACTAGTGGTTAGGGCGCAGCGCTCTCACAGCTAGATCCATGCATTCCACCAGAGAGCTTGGATTTGTGTTGCAAGATATACACACATACTACCGTTGTTTGTCATTTGCTATTTAGATTTAAGAATATTATTTAGTTGATGAAGGAAAACAAGAGTTTTAATAATAATTTAACAATGCAGCCCACTGTCATTTCTCCAAAACACTTTAATGAGGCCTTATGATCATTAGTTTTCAAACTAGGGTGGTGCATGTGCTTCATGGGGCTTTTCAGGTGTTCTGGCAGCTGGGTTACAGACGGATTTTGTTAATGGTTTGACCTGTGTTATTGTTTCTTTGTCTCTTTCAGGTACATCACCCAACAGGGTCATAAATTAGAGGTCGGGGCTCCTCGACCTCCAGCCACTGTCACCAACGCTGTGTCCTGGCGGTCAGAGGGCATCAAGTACAGGAAGAATGAAGTTTTTATGGATGTCATTGAGTCAGTAAATCTACTGGTGAGGACCATGTTTGCTTTGTCAACATCGCATCTTAAATTTCACACAGGTGCACCCTACTGTGGAAAATTTCTGCACCGTGGTTCATTTGGTTTTTATCAGAACCATTAACTTTTAATTTGTATACATCACCTAAGAATACAAAAAACAAGAATACCCAAGAATACAAAATAGTTAATAAAATTGTGGATACAGGAATGAGATAGCAGGTAAAATGGGGAGTTTCAGACATTGCACATGGTTTTGCACATAGTGGAATTTTGTATGGTGTTCTACTTAGTAGGGTAATGAGGGGTTATTGCACAGGTTTCTCACATTCTGTATTTGCCATCAGTCTTACTGCATCAGGGAAAAAGCTGCTGTAAAATCTTGTTCTGTGTGTGATGATACTGTCCGCTCTGCTGTGCGTGAGGTTGTGGGTGTGGTTTTTGTGTCTGAGCTTGAGTGTGAGCTCTGAATATGTTCTCTGCCCTTTTATGACAGTGCTGTGTGTACAGTGTGTCTATAGCAGGCAGTTCAGTCCCAATGAGTCAGGCAGAGTGCTGCTGTTGCTACTTCCCTTTCTGTGACCAGGAACTTTGTAAAATGTTTTCAGCTTTTTCTTCCTCTTTAGCACCTTGATGACATCTTTCACACCTCATGCTGAGAGCCTTTCAGTCCTGTCCCTCAGTCTGTTCTTATCTGCTGAATGGTTGTTCTTTTGGTTTGTTAAATTTATGACCTGGGGACTTTTGTGATTCTGTCTTATCACTGAATCATCATTTAAATAAAGCAACTTTAAGTGCACAATTATTTTGCCTTGTGCACTCTCAAGTCAATTTTCAAATTCCACGTGGACAGATTTAAGAAGGATCACAATTGAAGTCAATTTTCACATTCCACATGGACAGATTTAAGAAGGATCACAATTGTGTTCTTAATCGACAGTGTTTAATGTAATGTGTTGTTCCTTTTTGTTTAGGTGAGTGCCAGTGGCAGCGTCCTGCGCAGTGAAATAGTGGGCAGCATCAAGATCAAAGTAGTTCTGTCTGGGATGCCTGAACTCAGACTGGGTCTCAATGACAAAGTGCTGTTTGAAATCACAGGCAGTAAGTACCGGTGCGTCACTCTCTACAGTGTCTGCAGGTGATTTTGTGTATGAGGCAATGCAGTCATATTTCTATGTAGCTACATCTTAAAATACTTTGAGCTAAATATGTTCTCTTGTCAATGTCAGTTATTATTTTAAAATATTTTTGTATGTTGGCCAGGTCAGTGGTTCCCAACCTTATTTGTTCTGATTCACCTCCAGCTAGTGTCAACCTGCACAGAGAAGGTCAAAACATCCAAATGAAGCAACACTAAGCAAAATGCATTTTTTTGTCAAGCAGGGCTTTAAATGCCAAAAAGAACTGTGAATATGCTAGAACATGCCGAGCACTGGCCTTTTCTCCACTCACCTTGAATTCACCCTCATCCTTCCACCTTCACCACCTCTTTTTGTCACGGATACAATCCCACACAAGCTTTGCTTTCATCTTTCCACATCTTCCTTTTCCTTTCTTTCTGTGTTACCATTTTTTTTCTTTAATGCCTCCCACTGCTAAACCCTTCCATGCCTATCCCTTGTCCTCCTCCTTCTCCTCTCCTCTCTTCCTTCCTCTCCTTTGCCATCCCCCCCAATGCTCCTTACTGAAAGGGAAAGGCTCCATCACTGTTTAGCCTTTTTGCTGCTGAGTTAATCCTCACCCCAGGCTACAGCCCTGCAGATGAAAGGTGAGGGTCTGTAGATATCCTGTATATGCAGCCCACTATTCCCCTGCTGTGTATTGCAGTCTGGGAAATAAAACCTCGTTATGATTGGAAATAATGATGAGACAAGCACACTGACAGATACAAAAACACCTACGTACTGAATGTTCATACAAATATTAAAATGTGTTCTGCATTTTCATATTCAATAGTTGCACTTTTTACATATCTCACAGTTTATCTGGTGATTGTCATGTGTGCATGATGAGCACTTTTTTCACCCAACTGAATGCAGCCAAATTGTGTATATAAATCATTAAACACCGCCCTCTGCTGGTAGAAGTCCAGTACTGCCATTACAGGACTCGGAGATAAGTCATTTAGGTATAATTTGTTTGCTGTTGGTTTTGAGATTTGTTTTTCCCCCCTCCCAAAAATGATAGTGAGATATTTATAAAATGTTCTCATCCTGTATGACAGTAGGAGCTGAGATACAGGCAACCAGGGCTGCATCTAATAGTTATGTCCATTATCAAAGAAACCCGCTGATTATTTTTTAATTAATTATATTGTTTATAAAATGTCACAAAGCAGAAAAAATGCCAAAGGTGACCTCTTCAAATTGCTTGTTTTTTGTTTATAGCCAAAGTGAAAAGGTTCAATCATAAAATATTTGTCGCTTTTGCTAAGGTGATTTAAATGATTATGAATGAATGATCAAAACAGTTTCAGATTAATTTTCTATAAAGTGAATGGTCCACTGTTATCTCTGCACACTATATATCATCTTCCTCCGCCTTCCAAATGCTAAGAATTGTCTGTGAAATTGTTCCTCTGGCAACCGAAAGAACTCTGAGATGCTTTGGACAGAAACTTTTACTAAATGTCATTATAAACTAGATTTTTTTTTTGTTTGTTTTACTGTGCAACAAGAGGCAGAAAATAGATTAGGCACCTTCTGTCTGGTTCTGTGTATTAAAACCATGGGAACAGACAGGAGCAGCTTTAAACCTGCACCACAAGGGAGACAGCTATTGTATATTTGCAGTCCTCCTCTGACATGTACACGCATACACAACACACACACACACACACCTATCTCTTCTTCCAGCCCGAGTTCCTAGCAATGACTTATGACCTTTCCTTTCTGTCTCCTCTTGATAATGAAGCATCTACGTGTGTGTGTGTGTTAGTGACATAGAAACAAACAGAATGAGAAAAGCATTTCTAAAGCGCTTATCTCCTTAAGTTGCACTCTCCTTAGACTTGACCTCAGCCAGCCCTGCTCACATATGAGGAAATGTCACACACACAAGCAAATCAATAGAGAAACATGCAAGTTAACCGCATCTGTAAACACAAGCATGCCTAAGCCCATGCACATGCACACACTTGAGAGAGAACAATGAACAAGGAAAGTGCCGGAAAAAATTTCGTTGTGCTATGCATAATGACAATGAAGATTCTTGACTTGACTTTACACACACACATACACACGCACACATGTACACGCACCAACAGGCACACACTCACTCACACAGGTCCAGTCCAGGGTTGCATTCAGAGCAGGTGAAGCTTTAGGTGCCTGCTGAATGGGGAATTTAACTGCATTTACAACCGTTTTCCACCAGTCAGCATCCTCCATTAACCACAGAGGAGGAGAGCATCCAGCAGATTTCACCATTAAACGCTTTTAACTGCTCATTGCAGCAGCGCTGCGCTCCTGCTCCACCCTTGAGAGGACTTGGCTGGAAAAGTCTAATATTGTGCACAAAGAAAATGGTCTGACACAGTCTGTTGAGGTTTGTGTATAGCAGCCTCTGTTGTACACCTTTATGGTCTTAGAAATATGGGCTAAATAAGAGTATTTCCCTGATGGTCAGGGGTGTATAGCTGAATCGGTGGGTCAACAACAGGAAATACATTCAGTTCATTTTTGGTAAATCCTTATTTATTTAGCAAAATTATAAACATTTAATTATTGTGTTTCTCAAATATAGGGAATTGTAGACTTTCTCTTTTTTATGTGATTATATATTGAAAATCTTTGGGTGTTACAGTATTGTGTTGAGAATTTAACAGTTTTCAAACGTACTGATGAAATTATTAATTGATTTATGTAAAAAGACATTAACAGATGAATTAGTAATGAAAATAGCTGCACCGTACTCTGTAACTTGCATACATGCACAGATAATCACAGAGTACCTCATAAATGATTGTAAAAATATTATCTCCAGCTGAGGCTTTGTTTATCTGGCAGGTTAGGCTCGCCTTGTCACAGTTTAGTAAATCAAGAACCTAGATGCAGACAATGGACAAAAGGTCTTTATTGAAACCAAGATGGCAGATGATGCAAGACAAGGCAAGCAGATTAGCACAGTGGTGGACTCGGACCGTAAAACTGGTTCAGGTAATTAAGATGCTTAAAGACAGATGGCTTTACTTCCTGACTGGTACGGGTGAATTATGTGATTTACTGACACACAGATGCTAGAAGATGCTGGCAAACAGAGGTGAGCGTAGTCTCTATAATCAGCAGGAGAGGGGAAACAACAGATGAGAGTATCGCTAAGAGAACCTCTAGCTTAGCAGATGGGGAATGGCAAGATTGTGTAATGAGCTCACTGGAACAGGTAAAGATAGTGGAACGGGGGGGACAAAAACAGAGTGGAAGAGTACCAAAATAAAAGCCTGTAACAGGAAGTACAGGGAATCATGACTGATGTTTTGATATATTTGCAGACATTTCTGATGGTTTCACTTTGTCATTATGGATTATTGCACATGGATTGATAGAAAATGGCAAGTTTATCAATTGAAAATGAAATTTATGAGGCGTATAGTTTTTTAACCTGATAAATACAATATTTAGTTTATTTTCTCATGTATATTTTAGTGTAGTTTAAGTGTGTTTTACAGAGGCAGCTGAAAGGGCTTCAGTGGTGATGAGGATGATGGCAACAAACTGTGTGTGATGTGTTTGTATGTGGCAGCTAAATAATTGTTCACTGGAGGACAAGAAGGAGCCAGATATATGCGTTTGTGCGCGTGTGTACGAGAGAGAGACCATTTGTCAGTTATCAATACCTTGACCTTGATTTCTCTGAGGCTGCATGGAAAGCTCTGTATTTTTGTGCAATTTTGTGTGTGTTATTTTTGTGTGCCAGGAGAGAAGACCAAGGGAGTGGAGCTGGAGGATGTGAAGTTTCATCAGTGTGTCCGTCTGTCACGCTTCGAGAACGACCGCACCATTTCTTTCATCCCCCCCGATGGCGATAGCGAGCTCATGTCCTACCGCCTTAACACTACAGTGAGTGGGGCACGTAAACCAACACACACATTGCACCACCAGCATGCCAGCAACACCAAGAGCACACTTCTTATTTGTCAGACTCAAAATGCATGTGCTCAGATACCATCACAACTATAGTAGTATTTTTTTTTTTTTTTTGTAATTGATGTTAAAAACGTTTTTAATATTTTGGTTTTTGTGTTATCAATTTTTTATCATCTACCAAAGTTTGTTGTTCAACTGCAATATATGTTTCCTCAGATTTTTGTCATAAATCTTTTCTAGACATTGGAACTCTTATTATTTATTACCAAATATGTTTAAAGCAGCTACAGTATCGTTTATGTTTTTATAATAACAGTGTATCAGATTGTAATGTGAAAACAATATGTGAATGGGTTGTGCGCAGTGATGACACTGGAATCTTCACTGTACGCTACCTGCTCAACACCAAACACAGTAACCAGCTCTTAAACATACAGTATGTAACAGCTAAAACCAGAGTTGGTAGAGACCAAAAACAGAGCTAAGAGCAGAGGTTTTTGGACTGGCATTCTCCAGGGGTGTTTGTGTACCCAAAAAAACATTTTTTACATTTAGGTTAACTCTCAAAGACGTGTCGCATTTACATCAGAAAATCTGATATTACTATTGACTATTCTTGTAGTTGTGTAGTGCGGTTACTAGCGTTACACTGATAGTAAATGTAGTAGCAGTTCTGTTCATGGTAAAAGCTGGAAAAGTTGAAATATCACAGTAGTAATAACCAGCAGGGGTCATTTTGAGCTATTAGTAGTAGCAGTTGTGTTGATGATTGTGGCAGTGGGAATGGTAAGTGTAGTGCTAATAGTGAAGGTTATTGTCTTCCTTATACACAGTCTCTCTGTCTCTCGTCCACTGTGTCACTTTGGTCAGGTCAAATCAAATCAAATCAAATTTTATTTGTATAGTGCCAAATCACAACAAAAGTCATCTCAGGACACTTTACAAAGTAAGGTCTAGACCTTACTGTTATCAATATTATTACATAGGGAAAACCCAACAAATCCCCCTTGAGCAAGCACTTGGCGACAGGGGGAGGAAAAACTCCCTTTAACGGAAGAAACCTTCGACAGACCCCGGCTC
>NW_018127938.1:806981-813286 GCF_001952655.1 Monopterus albus
ACTACGGGGGAGAGGAGACACAAAGTTAGTAATGTGTAATGGTGGCATATAGAAGCATAGGGAGAGAGAGGAGAGGAGAGAAGAGGAGAGCAGGAGGGGAGGGGAAAGAAACTCAGAGCATCATGGGGTCCCCCAGCAGCCTAGGCCTATAGCAGCATAACTAAGGGAAGGCTCAGGGTCACCTGATCCAGCCCTAACTATAAGCTTTATCAAAAAGGAACGTCTTAAGTCTAATCTTAAAGGTAGAGAGGGTGTCCGCCTCCCGAACTGAGACTGGGAGTTGGTTGTTGCTCGCCCCACTCACCTTGTCCCCTCTCTCTCTTTGTCAGGTGAAGCCTCTCATATGGATTGAGAGCGTGATCGAGAAGTTCTCTCACAGCCGTGTGGAGATCAAGGTGAAGGTAATCATGAGTGAAACACAAACACACACCCTTCACTAAAACCTGTTCAGTATTTATGAGACATGCATCTCAGGCAGATTACTGCTTACCATCTGTTTGGAGCACTGATGGCTGTACAGACTCAAAATAACAAGCAGTGCTGTGCATAATCATGAAGGCCTTGATCTGAATTTGGATGTGCACTCTCCTTTGTTGTAAAGGTCTCAGATAACATTTGACCTCTGTCTTCTGTCACTTTCCGCAGGCTCGGAGTCAGTTTAAGACCCGATCCACTGCCAACAACGTGTCCATTCTGGTGCCAGTGCCCAGTGATGCTGACTCACCCAAATTTAAGACCAACACAGGCAGCGCCAAGTGGGTGCCTGAGAAGAGTGTGGTGATGTGGAACATCAAGTCTTTCCCTGTTAGTGTGGCATAAACAAAATATCATCCACAGTAAAATAGTGCATGTTGATGCTGCAGAGCAGTGTTATTCTTTTCCTTCACTATCAAGTTTTAAACAAATGTCAAAAATTCAGTGTTTTTCTGTCAATATGGGGTGCTGTGTGTACATTAATGAGGAAAAAAAAGAACTTAAATGATTTTAGCATATGGCTGTAATATAACAGAGTGAAAAATTTAAGGGAGTCTGAATACTTTCCGTACCCACTGTACATATCTACACAAGCTTAAATTGGTTTTGGTGTCAAAAATCAAGTTATCACATTGTTATCAACCTTCCACTCACCCATGGCTACATCTGATCTCTCCAGTTTTTGCTGTCCCTTTAACAGTTTCATTACCAGTCTGTGCTATCACCAAAATATAAACTCTTGAAAAATTGCCTTCTAAAACAAGAGAGCATTAATTCACTTGAGGTTCCTTTTATCTCTTGGGCTCTGATATCTCCTCAGTAATTCATTACGCCGTCAGCCTGTCGTGAGGGTTAAGAATTGCCATTACTGGTGACATTGTTATCCAGCGTGCGTACGACTCTGCAGAACATTTTTCTCTGTCACTCCCAACCTTTGACTGCTGTGAAGTTGTATATTCTCACGTGAAATTTTGTTTAACTAGTAATGTCTGATGGAGGTTCAAAGAAACAAACACAAAGCAGCCGTTTCTTGTAATAAGAGAGAGATAAACAGAATGATCCAAAGTCCATCAGCCTCCTGCCCATCCGGTTATTTACAACTCTGTTCTGCAAACATCGCCATTCCTTAAAAGGGGCAAGTGTATAAAACCTGTTTTCTCAATTAGCTTCTTACTGTGACAAACAGGGTCCCACATGAATACACAATTCTCTGCCAAAGTTACAACAGTTTTGGTTATTTCCAAGACAGTGTTTGTGTTTCAGCTCTTGTCACTGATTTGAAATGGGTAGGGCTCAGCTGACAAATGTGATGTGACATACAACAACATGCACCATTCAACAAAAAGATGAGAAACCTATAAAGAAAAGTAGGTTAGATTGAGACTAATCTCCTATAAAGGTTGCTCATTTAGTTGTGAATCATAAATGTTACAGGTAAATAGTGATTTGAAAGAAGTGTTTCAAAATGATTTCCAGCAAATAAAACCAAAGCACAAAATGACAAACTCAGTGATACTGTAGGACGATGCGATTGCTGTGATGAAGAATGATTAACCTGTTCTATGTTTTTATAATCTAGATGTGTTTGGCAAGTGCTAAATCCCATAAATCTGACTCACTTTAGTGTGACATGAGTCATCGTGCTTTGCCATGAATATAAAGTTTGTTTTGATTTCAGACTGTTGCATTAATTGGAGTAAACCTTTTCATCTGAGAGCTAATATCACTCAGAATGTAATGTTTTACAAATACAATAACAGATTTGTGGTCTTTTCTCTTTCTCTCTCTGTGTGTGTGTGTGTGTGTGTGTGTGTGTGTAGGGTGGTAAGGAGTATGTAATGCGGGCACACTTTGGGCTACCCAGTGTGGAGAGTGATGAGCAGGAGATGAAGAGGCCAATCACAGTTAACTTTGAGATCCCCTATTTCACTGTGTCTGGAATTCAGGTGGGCTCCTGTGTTAACACTTATTAAACAGATTCTAAGAATCCTACTTCCTTGTCTGTTCACACGTGGCTGCACTACAATGAGAATGCAAATGGGTTTTCAGAACTGTTCAGAAGAATCAGGTTTATAAAAAGATAATTTTATATGAGAGAGTGAAATGATAATATTAACTGACTCTGCTCCCCAGGTGCGTTACCTAAAGATTATAGAGAAGAGTGGTTACCAGGCATTACCATGGGTGCGCTACATCACGCAAAGTGGAGGTAAGAACACACACACTAAAATAGACCCATACACCAAGAAACCCTTACAGACACACACCGCTGATCTGGGGCTACTTCGTCTTTCTCAATTTTTTTTAAAAGGCTTTTTGTGCCTTTTGCCTTTATTTGACATTTTACAGGCTGGAGAAAGCCACTGTATATCGGTGAGTCTGCAGTAGAATCCTAATTAGTTTCAATGGGTGACAAATGGAAATTGAAACCCAATACCTCTGCTGAGCCACTGTCAAAAATCCTTAAGTTTCATAAATGCCATATGCCCCAGGAATGAACCTGACACCATTACATCAATCATTTCCATTACCTAGTGTAATCAGGTACGAGTCAAGGGCTGCAGAGGTTGAATGTTACCACTGACTGCCAGGAGCCTCCCACGGTGGTACTCAGCAAATGCCAAGGTTACTAAGGAAGCAAAGGAGAGTGGGATAGAAAGGAGAAGGGTAAAAGATGAGTACAAGTGAGAGAAAGGAGGGTGAAGTTAGGGGGGCTGGGGAGAAGGCTATCAATGTTCTCTTATTGTTACCATCAGCAGTACAGGGAGGGGGAGAAAAGACGGGGATGATCACATTTCACTCAGGACTACACAGACACACTCACACTGATTACACAGTACCTCGATACTGTAGACTTACTGTGCTGACTTATTAATGAGTGATGAACATGAATTTACCAGTCACACTATACAGCAGCAAGCGACAACTTTAGACTACCACTCTAAATTGCCCATAGGTGTGACCGGTGTGTCAGCCCTCCCACAGTGATGCAGATAATGGATGGATGGATACTGTATGCAGTATTTTCTGTTCATCTGTACAGAACTGCACTCTGCTCTTGATGGGGTGGAGGTCAGGGCTAGGTCAGACTAGTCAGGTTATTGCTCTCCAAATTGAGAAAACCATTTCTTTAGAGAGCTGAAGTCATGATGTCACACTCAACCCAGGGTCTATTAAAATACGGTGACTTCTGTAACTCAGTGCCATCTCTCATTTAGCATTTCTGTAATCGGCCTCTCTGAAAAAGTTAAATGTGTTCCTGGCTTGTTCATATTCTAAGCCAAATTGTCATCCGGTACAGCACTTGCCATCAGAAAGAAGCGCCCCTCAAATCACTCATGGACTCACCTCTTTTGCTGAGCCATGACATTAACTTTGGATGGTCTTGGGCTTATGGCAAATGGTGCTTGTTAAAGGTAGCTAAAACAAACCAACCGAATGAGCAACAATATTAGATTGTTCTCAAAATATATATATTATCAATAATATAACACACAGTTGAGCATGCTATACTGTTTTCCTACTTCAGGAATAGAACCCAGAAGCTTCACTTCAGCTCGCTGTAGACCCAACTCTGACCACAGGCGTTGTCATGTTCAAACAGGAATCAGGTTCCTGAATTGTTGCTAAAATGTAAAACATGGAATTGTCTAAAATACTGTTGTGTTTTAGCACAAACATTTTCTTTTAATTGGAACCAAGATGTTCGAACCCTGAAACAAAACCTCAGAAGTTGTTGACAAGAATGTCCACATACGTTTGACTGTAAAGTGTTATCAGCTACTGAACAATCTTGGATACATGTTATTGCTAATTGGAAACACTGAAAAGTCTGAAAGGGAGTTAGTGTATTAAATATTGGTGACATGATTTATTTAGTATTAGTGAAATTCTTGTGTAGGGATTTAATAGGGCTTATATTTACAGGGATGATGAGGGGAAGAAAGCTGTGTGTTTATACTCTGCTGTTGCATTTCTTGGCAGATTACCAGCTCCGGACAAACTAAAGGGCACAGATGCTGCTAGACGAATGGATATTTTCTCGCCTTCTTCCTCTCTTCTCTTCTATCTGTTTCTCCGACCCCCCCGTCTCCCATGGACAGCAGAGGACAAGTGCAGGAGGACGTATGACATTTTCACACACTCTCAAAGGAAACAAGACATCATCCCCTTCTCTAGGACTAACTCACCTCAGGGGGGACCTGTAATTTATTTTTAAGGGTTCCTCAGGACTCAGTAAAACAATTTTAATGTGCGAATAATGAACTGATTACTTTGTGACACTGTCTTGTTCTGGCACGTTCTCATTTCCTCACTTTTAAATATGATATCCCTTGGGAGCGGAATTTGGGGAATGCCACATTATTTGTCATCTTTCCTCAGAAGAAAATATATTAAAATATAGAATTTCAAACCCGTCCACTGAAACATGCAGCTTTCTACTGTGTAACATGTAATCCATCAGATGACTCAGTGCCAGTACACAGTAACTGTGATGGAACATTATCAGTTTTTATTTCTCAAAGAGCCATGATGTTGTGGATTGGTGATTTTTGTTTGTTTTTGTTTTTCCCCTTCTAAATCAATAGTGTGCCATGTACTCCAGTGAGACCTCTTTTTTTTATTTTGTAAAGGTCACATGTTACTACAGCCAGCATTTTAACCACCACATCTGTCAGCACCTTTAACTGTTAGGGTGTTTATTCCTTTTGTTTAATTCATGTTTTGCCCTTAATCTAAACATTTTTTTTTTTACCTGTAGGCCTGGACACTGTTACTCAGTTCTTAATTTTTATCTCTCTCAATATTTTGCACTAATCATATTGTTAATTGCCTTGAAAATGCCTATTTCTCATCACCTTTAGCACTGTTAACATAATCCCCAGTGCATGGAAACTTAATACCAGTGACCAGATCAATGATTAATAAGGTGCAATATTGTCAGAGGCATTGGCAGCGTAATTCAACACCATCGACACACTCCCAGGGGGCCTGTAACCTTGTCCTTATGCTCAACATCAGACTGAGGAAGAGACCTAAGGAGTGAGCATTGTGAACAAATGTTTGTCAGATTTCTGTCTGTTTAAACTGTACTAGTTCGTCCCATGTAGAAAATGTTTTAAAGGATATGAAAGGGAGTTCAGGAGGAGGGGACAGGACCCATGTAGAATAAACTAGAGGGATTTCTTTCTTAGCAGAATCTGAGAATATTGACAATATGGTGAGATAATTGTTTTTCCATGACTCTATTTTTTATATGTTGACCTCCCCAGGCCTCACTTCTTTTTCCCAGCAGTCTGTGGTGTAATTCACTCCCTCTGTAGTACGTGCGTTGCACCACAGCAGCTCGGCTGCACTGCCAGCAGCACAGAACAGTGTCCTGACTTGTCTTATAGCATCTCTGCTGTTACGTACCAAACCCTCTCTTACAGTCGGTCCAGGTTCTTGTCTGGGGACATATTTAAGATACCACTGAGTAGTTTTAATAAGTGTGTGTGTTATCATAATTTTTTAATTAATTTATCAACTGTTAGTCTATAGGAAACAAAGGGGTATATTTGGAAATAAACATTTTTGTATCTTGGAATTTTTTTAAATGTTGTGTAGCTCCCAATAAAGAATTGAAATTATGAATAACTTAATGCAGCTGTGAAATAGAACATTATGTGCAGATCAGCTATGAGCTCTCTATGAACATTTAACTCCTAATATCCTATACAAGATTTTTAGTTTTGTCTTATTGAAAGCAAAAAGTAATGTATTAATTAAGTTAGAATTATTCAGCTAAAGAACTAGTTTTCAGTTTTGATGCAATGGAGTGAAAAGCTGTC
>NW_018127938.1:813349-823700 GCF_001952655.1 Monopterus albus
CTGGAGCCAGGAGTTAGCTTATCTTAAAATAAAGACAGGAAACAGGTAAACAGCCAGGCTTTATCCAGGGGTAACAAATTATGCCTCACAGCATCTCTGAAGCTCAAAATTTAACACAGGGTAGTAACAAAATGTTGAACTATCCCTTTAAATTATATCTTCTTGACATTTACCCCCCTTGTTAAGATCACTGTAAATCTTCTGCTATTAGAATAACTTAACCCATAGTTCCAGTCAAGCTGTAAGCAACAGGTAAGTCGAACAGGATCATAACAATACAGATCAGATCAGTGTTACTTTAGTGAAAGCATATGAATTTAAGACCTCTGTAGCAGGTAAATGAACTTTGACATAGCAAGGCCAAACTCAATCACAAGAATTAGCCTACACTTTTTTTTTATTTTGACTTACAGTCAGCTATAGCAGAACAGATTTTGTCTAGTTTATGTTCTTCAGTTCATTGATTTCAAATATTTTCTCTCTAGGCCTGACAGAACAGCGCTGAATCTTTGGTTCCCATGTGCCTGCCTGTTTGCTCTGCCCACCTCTTCTTACTGTCATGCATGGGTTCACAACTTGCCATTGTTACTGTGTGCTCTAAGTCAAATGACAGATTCATGTAAGTACAATATTTTCTGTTTATATTCTAAAAATGCAGTGTGGCTCTTGCTTTTTCTCTGTGTTGGAGTGAGAGAGTGGTACTAGTCTATACCAGCCCCTACAGATTGCCACCTTGTGCATTGTGCCTTCAGTTTACTGCCCGTCACCGCACTAACAATGGTCAACTGTGTGACCCCTTTTGTCCCAAGGCAATAGTCTGTGCGAATGTGCGGACAGATAAAGAGATGTGACTGACGCACACAAATTAGGACCTTTCCTGAGATTTCTCTGTAAGATGAAATATTTCACATTACCTTCATTTGTTTTTCCAATAGAAAGTGAGCATCTTACATTCAGTGCTGGTAGCATACTCTGGATTCACCTAATTCAGTGAAAGATGATTAAGCATGTTGACAGTGCAGTCCAGACGTTTGCAAGTGCATTGATATTCTGTGACTCAGGACCTTTCCTAACTAATGAACTAATGGATTTATTTTCACTGATTCTTTCCCAAACGTTATTTCTACTTCTCTGCAATGTGAGGAATTAATATGATCTAAGCCAGAAATCCATCTAATAAATCAGAAGTGCTAGGAGCACAGTTGTCACCTCCAACCACAGCCCCATGCTCATTTTAAAAACATTTTTTAAAACTATGATAGAATCGGAATCGGCTTTATTGGCCAGGTGTGCTGGATACATGAGGAACCTGACTCTGGTATAGTGGCTCTCATTGTGCATGTACAATGATTTTCCCTAAGGCAACACATAAACAAGATGAGACTCGGAGAACAAAAAGAATGTACATTAGGAAAGTAAAAAATAAATTACTTATAAATATAGAAATGTATATACACACAGTTTAGGTGCAGTTTTTTGGATAGATATATACAAAAGTATATTTACAGGTATTGCACTGTCATTCTGTTATATAGTTAAGTGTGGCTCTTCCTAAAGTCCACTGTCATCTCTGCTCTTTTGAGCATGTTCAGCTCCAGGTAGTTGTGACTGTACCACAGGGCCAGCTGTGCAACCTGAGCACACATCCCTTGGGGGGGGCACCTGTGCTGACAGTCCGGGTGCTGGATGTGGTTTCCCCCAGTCTCACCTGCTGTTTCCTGTCTGTCAGAAAGTTGGTGATCCACTGACAGGTGGGGGCAGGCACAGTGAGCTGGGTCAATTGAGAGTGGAGGATGTCCAGGATGATGGTGTTGAGCCCACAAAGAGGACCTGTGCATAAGTCCTTGGGGAGTAGAGGTGTTGCAGGATATAATGTGGTGCCATGTTGACTGCATCATCCACTGACCTGCTTGCACAGTAGGCAAACTGCAGGGG
The DNA here is from genome assembly GCF_001952655.1 of Monopterus albus. Taxonomy (NCBI): domain Eukaryota; kingdom Metazoa; phylum Chordata; class Actinopteri; order Synbranchiformes; family Synbranchidae; genus Monopterus; species Monopterus albus. Next base: position 815,285 of record NW_018127938.1, read on the forward strand.
GTCCAGCCTTGTGTCTAAAGTGTCCTTCAGGTGGGCCAACACCAGCCTCTCAAAGGACTTCAGAACTACAGATGTCAGAGTGACAGGTCTGTCGTCATTCAGTTTGCTGATGGAAGGGCCTGGTGCCTTCCTGATCTTTAGTTGTTTTTTTTTAAAGGCCATGCACATTAATTTCACAAACCTTCAGGGGGAAGGGAAGTGATCATGGGGGAAGTAGCTGGTGGTTCTCAGGTGAGGTGGGTGAGGGTGTGGTGTTCTGCTTTTCAAGCCTAAAGTAAAACACATTCAGGTCATCTGCCAGTTGATGGTTTTCCACAGTGGGGGGATGGTTTCCTGTAGTTAGTGATGTTTTTCAGGCTTTCCACACAGACCAGGGGTCATTGCCTGAAAACTGTTTTTTCAGCTTTTCAGAGTAGCTCCTCTTTGCTACTCTGATCTCCCTTGTCAATGTGTTTCTGGTCTGCCTGTACAGGATCCTGTCCCCACTTCTATAGACCTCTTCTTTGGCATGACGAAGCTGCTTGAGTTTTACTATGAATCAGGGCTGATTGTTGTTGTATGCGCAGAAGGTCTTGGTGGGCACACACGCCCTCACAAAGCTCCGTGAGTTCATCCAGCTTCATCCAGCCTCAAATACAATCCAGTCACTGGTGGGACAGCTGATATGCTGTCTGTATTTGGGCAGTTCATGGATGAGAGTTGCTCTGTTGAAATCCTCTAGAACAATGAGTGGGGAGTTGGGATGTTTCAGTTCCACGCTAGTTATCTGGTCGGCCAGGTGCTGTAGTCTGCTAGCGTGGGTCTGGGGTCTTATATACACTCTGACCAGAATGAATGATGAAAATTCTCTGGGAGAATAAAATGGTTTGCAGTCAGTGAAAGAGTCTTTAAGTCCATGTTGCAAGTTCTTTCTAACACTGTGACATCTTTACACCAAACTTCATTTATGTAGAAGCAGATTCCACCTCTTCTGTTTCCTAAATAACACAATCGCTCTGTATACCTGGAACCCTGGCATTTGTATTGTGCTGTCCAAGATGGAGTTGCTGAGCCAAGTCTCCATGAAACATAAAGCAGTAGCGCATGAGAAGTCGGTTAGTCTGGTTGACGAGGAGGAATTGGAGATTTGCTAGATGGACAGATGTGAGTGGCGTCCAGGTCCCTCTCTGCTGTAACTTAACCAGGGCCCCCGCTCTTTTTCATCTCTGCCATTTTCCATGAGTCCCATCGAGGGCTGCTGGTCCTCCAACAATAATGTCCACCCAGCTTTTTGCATTAGCAGAAATTGGAGAAAAGGTGTTCGGAGTGAGTTTTCTGATGTTGAGCTCTTCTCTGGTGAAAGTTATCTGGAATGGGTTGCAGAAGACGGAGGAAACGAGGAAAATCAACAAACACATGAGAGAGCGTGCTACCAAGGTAGCCATACATGGCTTAATTTAATTTAATTTAATTTAATTTAGTTTGACACATAAAAATGAAAATAATGTGCCCCTTTGTTTGATACAGAGATTTAAATACAATACTATCTAAAAACATATGGCAATGTCAAAGGCTATAATGTGCTGCGGATTCATTACATTTGAATTAAGTTAGGTCCTCATTGACTGTGTCCCAAAGCCATCTTTTAAAAGCATCTCAGTCACATTTTTCCAGGATCTGAACAAATAGCTGTCCAAATGTTGTCATGGTTACATCACAACTATACTTTGTGCTCTTGATAACATCGTCTTAAAGCTGCAGTAACCGTGTCAGTAGGGGACAGAGAAGCAAGTGCAGCTACAGTAGCACTATATCACTAGCTTACAAAGTTGTTTTGGCTCATTTGTTAGCAAACACAGCCCCTGCAGGGGCTCATGAAGTCAGTTTGATGTAATCTTTTTAAAGTCCTCCAAACCCAGAATGCACAAACAACGATCTTGGTGTCTCTAAATGATAAGAATGGTGGACAATGACATTTCCATCCACTGCCCCAGGGAGCGGACTGTGTGACATCAAACTGTCTTTATGGACCTCTGCCACTGTCTACTCATATATTCAGCAGACAAACAGCATTTATACAGCGTTAGGTTGATGAATGTTGACCCAGTAACTATTTAACCAGCTGCTGAGGAAAATATGTGGAACTACTTCATAATTACTATGTGACTTTTTTTGCATGTTTGTAGAGGTGCACAATGAGTTTTATCAGAGCTTCATGTCTCCCAGCATGGACTGAAGAGAACAATGAACTTTGACATTATAATTAAAACAATGAGCTAGGAGGCTGTAGTTGGGTCATTCTCTATGACTTCAGCACTATGAGTGGCCATTTTACATTGCACAGCCATTTGATTCAGTGTCAATATCAAAAGCATAGAAGAAAGCAAGTTTAGGGAAAACAAGGCAATTCAGTTCACAGTTAAGACAATGATGCACACATATTATCCATACATTTTAAAGTGCTGCGATTCTCTAACAATCACGTTGTCCTGTATCATATGTATAGGCAGCCAACTGTTACACTGAGGTTTTGACAATCTGTCACAAATACCACTGCCCTACTGCACAAATTACTGAGGAAAGATGCAAGATTAAAAGAAATCATTCCAATTAGCCAAAGTTTAGCTCAAGTCCGTCACACTGACCATCCTCAGTTTTATCCATAGTCAAATTTATCAGCTGAATATTTTCATAACTTCATGTGGACAAGGACAGCGTGAGGGTGGCACTTGAATCACAGACATTTTAAAAAATGATTTTTTTTCATATTTATGTTTTCCTGTTTATCAGTCATTCTGTAATTTTCATTTACATCAGCCCTTCAGTTGAAACATTTATCCTAGACAATATCATTGAGCAGGTAGTCTCTAGATGTGTGGTCCAAGAGCACTTTGACAGGATGCATGTGTATAACAAATATATGGTCTTCATTGTCTGGCCCACCAATATGTGGACGGTCCCTTTAATTACAGCCTTGGTTTCAAGATAGGTTTCAGTTTCTTCATCTGTGTACACTGCATATAACTTTTTGTATATGCAGATTTGGAAAGACGGACTTTGTTGCAATGAAAAAGCCCTTTTCAGGTCTTTGCTGGCCTGTGTCATTTCCATATAGCTGAACCTATCTGATAACATCAAGTTATCACACCTGTTTTTACTTATTCCTTTAGTTTCAGGTTTGTTTCAGCTATAATTTGTGCTTTTTATTTGAATCAGCATAAATACCAGTCAAGTGAACTTTTTTTGTTTTGCATGTTTTTTGTGCTGGTGACCTGCATACTAACATTGCCTCTGCCATGCTGTGACATTCCCCAGTATTTTTTGGCATTTACTCCCATGTAAATTGTATAAGATTTACATTGTAATAAATAAAACTTTCAACTACCACTCACATGCAAATGACATGTTACAGGATCTGACTTTGTACCTGATCATAAGGAGAATTAATCAGAATTAGGGCAGCTGGATTGTAAGCACTGCCATGTCGACATAGTAATAAATTATTTTTTAGTGTGTTAATCTTAAGTCTTTTCATCCTTACTGTGTCTGAGATTTGACTGCTTATTGCTAACATATTCACCAATTCATTTAATTTCATACACACTCTAATCAGCTGATGACAAAGCTACAGTATGTAAGGGATGACTCTTGTTGTAATCAAATTTCTCTCGATGTGTGTGTGCTAATTTAGCTGAGGAAATGTTCTGACATGAAAAGCAAGGGGCCAAAATACACAGTCCGAGTGTGGTTACATCTCATATGAGGTTAGCCAGACTGGAGGTAGTCTCTCTGCGAGCTTGGTGGTCCATGTGTCCAGAAACAGTGAATATATTCAAAACCTGGTCCACCAGCCTTCGTCCGTGCCTTGTCCTCTCAAGCAGGACCACCACAACAGAGTATAGTCCAACGCCCACAACTGCAGTCCCCCCTCCAGCCACTAAAACCACTCCAGAGATGTACATGTCATTAAGGGCTTGGCCAGGTTTTGGCATGTGGTTAGCCAGGGCCAGATGTAGTAGAACACCTCCACAAATCAATAGTGACAACCCAGTAATCAAAACCACAAGGAGATCAGATAAGCCGCCACTTTTAAGCATGTCAATTCGCTGTCTGCTTCGAACGCAATTCATGTCCTGCACAGCTGAGCTGAGCAGCTGCTTGAGGAGGACCCCCAGGGCCAGCAGGCAGAGTGCTGTGCCTGCACCTAGCCGCCATTCGCTTGATACACTGGTGGTAGTGGAGAGAAGTCCAACTCCTCCCAGCCCACAGCCCAGGATTAGTAGTACAGCCACGCAGTAGCAAAGCAGAGACTTTCCAGGGTCTCTGAACCACCACAGCTCCACCTGCTCCTCCAGGATGCTGTGCTGAATTTGAGCTGGATCTGCTGGTCCATTTAAGCCCAGCCCAGAGCCTCTGGGGCCCCTCAAGGGGGGAAAGTCATCCAGTTCAGGCATCGTGATGCCACGTTCAGCCTGCTGAATAGGGGCGCCACCACCTCAGAGGAGAGGGAATCCACAGAAGAATCTTTCAGTCCCTATTTCATTTAGCAGTGGCCACCACCAGTGTGTCAGGGCCAGTAAAAAATCCCAGATGTTTTCAGGGAGTCAGCTGGCTATTATCATGAAAAGCTCAAATGTGGTTAAAGTTGGTGGCAAATCTGCAGAGGAAATGAATGAATGTTCTAAAACATTTAACAAAGTCAGTTCAGGTCTCTTACTCCTGTATGAATGAAAATCCTTATAGCTCACACTGACTGGAGAGAGAGATGAAAATCTTCTTTACTGCACCAATATCCAAATCAGAGAATCCAAACATCCACAGAATTTCTAGTTTGGTTTTGCAGGGTGGCAGCAGTCATCTGAAAGAGAAGACAGATGTAGATGTAACCAGGTTTGTACAGTGTGCACTTCTACTTGCTATTTATTCAGACAGGTCTGTTTGCTCATGGCTGTCTTCTGGATAAGAATTATATGAAATGGTAGGCTGTTAAAGTCACCATAACCCTATAATACAATCATGTAAACCTATACAACACATACACATGTAAACAAGCATCCTCAAGCTTATGGCTGGCGACAGCTTGTCTCTTAAACCTGTCAGCGGCTTTATTTCTATCAAAGTCAGCAGTGTGTGGCACAAGCCGACATGGCCCAACACAAGCTGACAGGAGTAACAGCTTGTCCTCAGCAGCCATGAATTTTGCTAACACAAACATTGCTCTGCAAAATAAAATATACCGTATGTCAGTCTGGGAAAGCATAACATGGTTGTGCGTTCAGTGTTGTAATACTTGTTTACATTTAGCTCCTCCCACACCCATTTAAAATGCAGTGACAGAAACAGATTTCTATCAAATTTTTTCCCATCTGTTTAAAAGACTATAAAGTTATAAAGCAAGATCACATTGCTTATTAGTACAGGCAGGTATTGACTTGCACTGGGGCAGAGCGGTAACACCGTGACGCGAGATATGAGGTGCTTACACAAGGTGTGAAATGAAGAGTGAGGTAATTACAGCAAAGCAGGAGGGATGTTTATTGGCGACATGCTGTTCTGGAAGCTTTTCACATCCTGGATCGGATGGATGATTGTGTGTGTGTGAGAGATATTGTGTGTTTTGCAAGAGCAAACTGTTGTAAATGAGTAGAAGATTAAGACTGAAACCTGTGTGCTTATATAACTATGATGTGGTTGTGTATGTTTCATACAGCATAACAGAGTTGAGAGTGTTTGTGTGTCTGAGTGTGTGTGTGTGTGTGTGTGAGAGAGAGCGAGAGAGTACGGTATGTGTTTGCTGAGTCACTAATTAATCCCAGCTGGTTTTATCTTGGTGTCACTGACAGGTAGCACAAAAATAACACAGTAATTGAGGTGTGCATCTGTTTGTTGTTGTTGTTGTTTTTTTGTTTGTTTGTTAGTTTTTTTTGTCTGAGGTTAAAGTACCAAGGGTGTTGAGGTGAGGGAAAATAAAGCAATATGTGTGCTACTCCACCTCCATCCAATCTTTTTTTCTTATTAAGGCTTTGAACACCATCCTTCATACAGTACAAGTTTATGGGGAATCATTTTGTTTCATTAGTCGGCTCACAGGGAAACAGCCAGATGCAAGCGTGAGAGGCAGTGGCATGCAACAGGGATCATAAGATAAAATGAAACGCTTTAACGACAACTATATCTTAGTCCTCGTTGGGTTTCTCACATTTGGATCCCCATAGACACGTATGCCCACAGAGACCTGCTGGGCTGTGTCTGCCTTTCCTCTTTTATCACTTATATGACCTCTAGACTCGTCGTATCAGCTGGGTCATATTGCCTTCATAAATATGTTTACAAAAGCACTGACTCACAACATCACTCTCCAGTGGCCTCCTTTAAAGTCAGAGAAAGCAGGCACAGAGGAACAAACAATTTATGCAAGAAAGTTCTACCACAGTGCTGTGGTTGCCTGGAATCAAAGAAGTGAAAGGACCCTTTAACACTGTGATTTTGGGCTGTCTGAGACAAAAGTCAACAACTGTTGGTAAAGTCCTTGGTCATCGGTCCAAAATGGTGGTCCTAGAATGTGCTGTGAGATGGCTGATTTGCAAACAAAATAAATTCACACCGTCAGAAATTTAGGACCAAATTCCCACAATGCCAACACTGCTACAACCGATATCTAAAAATTAGTCAAGAGGAATAAGACAAAGAGATGCAGATTTGTACACTGACTAGTGCAACATTTAGTAAGTGTCATTTTGAGAAAAGTCTCATGCACAACAAATCAAAACAATAGAGGCTAAACAAAAAATAGGTTTATGGGACTCCAAAGAAGAAAACTTTGCAGAGGTATGGCAGCGCAAATGGATGACGTGAACTGATAATGTACCTTTTTTACTAACATTGCAGGACTGCAATTCACCATGCAATGCACAGTCTGATGTGCTTCAAACTGATACTGTGCAGCCTAACACAGATGGCGACCAAGATTTTACTAGACCCATCTAGCATGTGACATGCAGTAAACTTACTTACACAGTCTAAAGGTGTCTTTATCAGGAGTAAAACATTTGCTCCTTTTCACCTGTACTAAAACCTCCAGTACACCATTATGTCTAACAATGAATCGTCACACCTAAGTTATGAATTTTAGAAATACTCCACAAATACTTAACATATTCATAAAATATGAATCTTAAAAACAAAAAAACTGTACTGAATCTGTACTATACTTATCCCTTCATAAGGTTCATTAGGGAGTTTTGACAATTCAAACTTTTGAACAAACAAAGGAAATGTGAATTTGATGGTAACTTACTCATCAAAAACAATAGTTATACTGTATCATCACATTTAACTGTCTAAAGTATCTCACAGAATGCTGCACCAGTGATCATTATCACAATTTATTTAGAACAGATACTATACCCGAAGAACATCCTATACAGGATTCTTTGAAGTGACAGGTATAGTAAGTGTCCTGGACACTCAGCTGTACACTCAAAAGGGAAATGCATGAAGACATGCTGACGCTAACAGTCCAAACATTCTCTGTTACACTAATGTGCCGCGAATACGACTGAAAAAAATCCCAAAGATGATCTATACCTCGGACAGAGAGTATCATTCTCACTCTCTTCCTCCCTGCGAGTCTGCCTCTTCTAAGTTTTCTGCCTGCAAAGTCACTAGACAAGCTGTGCTTTGGAGTAAAAAACACTATACTGCACTCCAATTACCTGAGAAGCTTTGGGACTCCGGTAATCCCCCCTCTGCTGTGTTGGCCTGCTGAATTCATTTCACCGGCCATTAGTGTCTCATTTTAAAAGTTGATGCGTGGCTCTTTTACAGCGGGTTGTCTGGCTTTATTTGTTAATCAGGATGCAGTAGGATAGGTTAGAAGATGGCAACAACATCCAGGGAAAGTGGAGCAGGTGGGATCTTTAGTCTGAAGCGTTAAACCTCAACACAAAGCAGACGCTGGGTGAGATAGCAGAGATGCAATGCAGGGTGTCACAGCTTAGAAAAAGGCATATATGCATACTCAAAGAAGCTGTAATTGGAGTCCCACATGTATTTTTTTGTCATGGAAAATTTCCCCCCGCCGGGTATGAAAAGCACATTGAAAAAAGTAACTTGCTTGCTATAAAACATCCCTCCAGTGTGTTTAAATGGAATTATTTTGGTTATTCAATTTGAGTTGTAATTACTGTAAATTGTTGAGATCACAGAGGCCACAAGGGAAAGAAGTTTGGGGCTCAGAATGAAATGTTTGTGGTGTGCAGAAAAACTTTAGCAACACTTTAAACTAAGGAGCAAGGCTTCCTTCAGCATTTTTAGATCCATCCTCTTGTGGTTTCTTGCTTCTTTCAAAAGATGCTCTATCAATGTTTTCATCTTCTCTCTAGACAAGTACAGAACAATATATCCCTGCCAAGTAATCAAAACAAAAACATGGCAT
>NW_018127938.1:824052-844134 GCF_001952655.1 Monopterus albus
GCTGCGTGGCGTCTTTATCCAAGGGCTTTGGGTTGGGCTGAAGGGCAGTCCATGTGAGACTGGCCGATGTGTTACTGTGGTGACAGAGCAATACTCTCCTCCTCCCTCCTTCCTGTCTTCTCCCCACTCACTCACACCCATTCTCTTCTAGCCAGGCATTGATTCTGTTGGTGTCCCCATGGACAAGGAGAGGGGTCAGGGTTGGCTCCATCTGTCTATGTGATGGACATTGGTGCCAAGTTCCATGGGGGCTGGAGGGGGAGGAAAAAAGCCTTGTGTGGAGTGGCAGGGTGGCGGATGTTTCTGAACTGTCATCTGAGACTGTGAATGGGGCAGACGCTGAAGCTGAAGCTGGGGCTGGGGAGAAGGGAGGGACTGAGGGAATGGGATAGGGATAAGGGGGTTAGAGGAGAGGGGGCTGAGGATGGGGGTAAGGCTCACAGCTAGTGATAGTGCTGAGACTTCACTGCAGTTCTGAGGGTTGCAAATGTGGCTTGTGAAGAGAAACAATGCTGAATAGGTCTTTATGCAGACAAGCTGGATCTTTCTTTCTTCTCTACAGTCACAATGGACTGCTGAGCCTCACTCTGTCCGGAAACAGTGAGGAGACAATGGCTGAGTCAGTGTCCCTTCCCTCACTCTGTCAGGGATCACAATGGAAAACCTAAGGCAGAAAGAGGGAAAGAAAGACCTTTACCTTAGCTGCACATACTGTAAACCACTCACTATGACTAATGTTTATAGGGCTTACCCATTAGTCCTTCCTTGCTCTACCCTGCCAGTAAATTTCAGATTATATCCATCCTCCAATTGTTATATTGAGTGCCATCATGACATTTAAATATTTTAATCCTTTGTTTCATGACCAAATCTAACTATATTTCAGCATACTAAACAACTAGTTAACAAGGAAAATATGATACAGTAGCTACACTGTCATCGTGAGCATACTGCACTCTAGGCTGCAGACTCTTATTGTTACCAGTCATTGATGTTTCTTTAACATACCCCTCCCATTCTCAATTTCCCTCTTACTCTCTGACACCTCACATAGTTTAATTCCACCCTTTCTGAGCGAGCTCATTTCTCAGCTTACGGCACAGCATCACCCAGGCTGGCACAACCAGCCAAGACCTGCTCCAACACACACAAACACAATCATCTCTATCTGATTTCCCCTCTGTGCTTTTTCTCAGCCCTCCACACCTTCCTCCTACCTTGCTCTTCTTCTCCTCCGTCTCACCACAAATGCTTCTTTATCTGGCTAAGTTCTTATCTCTCCCATTTGCTGTCTGCTCTGGCATTTTGGTGTTGGGAGAAAGATATGTGCATGGGATGGGGAGGATTACTCCTCTTTGCCACAGATCTCCCTCTGTCTCCAGGTAAAAGGACTCCTAACTCAAAGCCCCTGTTGCATAATGCATGCAAGCACATATACAGTATGTGCTGCATCTGTTCTCATGCTGTGGTGTTTACACTGTTTTCTCAGTGAGACTCTGGTGTCATCAGCTCCTCAGTGCCTCTTGTATTTACTCTCTATTATTCCCAGTATTAAAATCCACCTATTCATTGGCCTACATAAAATAAAATTAAAAAAAACACCAACATAGCCTTTACATATTAACAATATAGGCCCAGATAATCAAAACACAATTCATGAAAATGCACTGAAAACATTGCTCAATCAATCTGTTACCTAATATGGTACAAGGCATTTCCTTCTCTTTATATGGAGCTTCCTTTTCTCAGTGGTGGACCACACTGCTGGTGACAAAAATGCAGTCCAGCCAGGTTTACTTCAGTTTAGCACAGCCTACAGATGCCATTCAGTCCCCTTTCTACAGTAGGAGCCAAATGGGGCGCTTGAATGCTGGTGTCAATTCAAAATAGCTTGAATATTTCTGCTTACTACCAAACAAGAGCAAAGAAGTGATGATTTTCTTTTTTTCTATGGAAGTTAGATGAAATGAACTGAGTCGTGTGCAGAATGACTAACCTATGTGATAGCTCCCTCAGCACATGCATGGGTGGACTGACTGTTGATTTTAAAAAAGAGAAAGAAAAACCTCTGGGCAGCTGGTTGCTTTCTTCTGTTGTGCACACTGCAATATTAAAACACTAACCAAATCATTAATTAACATGCTGGTCTCTTTCTGCTTTACTCGTGAAGTGGATGATGGGAAAGAGGCTACCTTTTCTCTTTTTTTTTTGTTTCACTTGCTTTTTTAAACCTCTTCTTGTGGGTTCAGACATGATAGTCAGGATATTCCTAATTTGATATAGGCTGTTGAATGATAACCGCTGTGATAAATGAGATGGCTGGATGTCTGTTTCATTGACTACCTGAAGTGACAGTCTTATGATTTAGACTGAGAAGCTGGCATTTTGGTATTGTTAGCCACGCAGATTTTGTACAGACATGTTTCCTTGAGATTGAAGCCTATTTACGTTCATGATTTTGGATTGCCATAAAATTTAATAGCTATTCATGTTTTCCACAGGATGATTTGTTATAATTATGCCAACTTTCTGAATTTCTTGCCAAGAATTGGATGACACTATAGAGAATGTGAAAGCATGTCAGACTGTGTTGAATGTTGGGATGGGGGTGCCATTTTTGGAGGTACCCAATGTATTTACCAGCATACATTTTTGTTTGGTTTGGCTAAAGATTGAGCTCTCACGTTACTGACTGTGGCAATTCAGAATGGATAACCTTCGCTGTCTGTAGCTAAGATTTACAGATCCTGCTAAAAAGAGCGACAGACTGAAAAATGACTCTGCACACTGATCTGAGCTATTGGTTTGGGAACTAACGCTAGCTAACAGCTGTCAGAAGATGACACAAACACTGCAGATGAAACGATTTCTGTCTCGTCTGTGCTCAAATTGAACACTAAAATGGACATTTGGATATAATTGAAGCATCCACTACTGTATGTAGCTGTATAGGACAGTATGCATTTATTTATTTTTATTAACTTAAAGACACTATATAGATATACATTATATAGTGTGTGTATATATATATCTATGACAACAAACATGATACACCAAACATGGCATATTAAATGCAAAATTCAACACGGTATGGATTTATTTTACATTCTCTATTAACTAATAATAACCGCCAGCCAGTTAGCTTAGCTTAGCACAAAGACAGAAAAGTAGGAAACAGCTAGCCTGGCTTTGTCCAAAGCTAACAAAATCTGCCTACTAGCGCCTCTAGTAGTTGTTTAAATGACATAAAAACTGAAGTGTCAAAACAACATTTTGCTATTTTACAGGTGTTATGAGCTAGATTTTTATCTAGCTTAGACCTGTAACTTCCTGGTTGCTTAGCAACTGGTCCTGGCCAAGAAAGAGTCTGGCCAAATACCTGCAAAACTAAGCTAATGATTATCCCATCAGCCTCATTTGTTGTTTGTGTTTAGTACTAATTAGCTAATATTGGCATGCTCACAGGCTGAACTAAAATAGAGACTACATTATACCTGCTAAATATCAGCAGTGTCAGTGTGAGGGTGGCAGCATGCAAATTTTAGCATTTACCACAGTTCAGGCTCATAAAACTGCTAGCATCACTGTAGATTCTTGTAATGGCATTTTTGCATAGAGAGGGTCAAAGTTTTGATGAACAATCTGAGGCAAGGGCAAGAGAGAGTGACGTTCCCCAACACGATAATGTAATCTTAGACCAACTTACGCTATGTTGAACTAGCTGAATTTAATTGATTATGCTTATTGGTGGATGCCTAGAAACAGAGGTGGATGTAGTAGGTAAAGCTACAGACATACCTGGCTCTGTGTATCTGCTGACTGTGAAACAAAACACCTCTCAGGGATATTTAAGATTCTACTCCACTCTGTGTCTGGAAGCCATGTCACGCACACACACACACACACACACACACACACACACACACACACACACACACTTTACCTCTCATATAACTCCTCCACTTTGCACCGTTATCCAGACTCAATCACTAGCTCACTTTGTTTTTTTCTCCTGTTCTTTCATCCAGTGCTGTGTTGACTTGAGGCTCTCTTTTTATAAGGCCTATCGCATGTTGTTTTCAGCCCGAGTTGTTTTTAAATGTACCTCATCTTATAAGAGCTTTAAAGTATTTCTGGTACAGTGAGGGCTACACCATGTAACCTACTTCACTATCATCAGGTCATCTTTAGTTTTTAGATTTCAGTTAGAACAGGTCCGTATGAGCAGTGGCACACGGGGTCATGCACAGGCAGTGTATTACTGTATCTGTTTCCATTGCAATAACTTGAATACAGCATAAACAACAATTTCTCTTTATGTGGTTTATTGATTTTCCACAATGCAGCAAAACAGACCTCTGTCTAGCCTATATGACTGTAGCCCTGTGAATATTTGATCTTCAGTGCATATGAGGTGTTCACTGTTACAGTACATGGTAAATGCAGGCCATCCCACTGGTGCAAAGGTCAGGGTGTGATACAGTGTCATGTTTTACTTCCCCCTTTTTAGTGGACACATAATAGATGGTTCATTCTTTAGGGAAAGTCCAGAACACACAAACATTATGCCGCTGCTACCGGGGACAAAGTGGCACCATTACCCAGATTCCTATAAATTATACGTAGAGCAATAGAACTCACAATTCACTAAGCGTGTATTTAAAGGTTAGCGTCTATGAATCTACTTCTTACCTGCAAATGTATTACTTTATAATGATCTACTATTACAGGTAAGGGCATTACACAGTGTGTGATTAGTGAACAAAATGCAAGTCTTGTAGTTGAGCCCTACAGAAAGTCCTTAAACTACAAAGGCTGCTTATCATTTCAGCACATTGGATGACTCTGAAGATCATCCAGAGCCTGACGAATGTAGATACAGGTAAGACAAAAAGTAACATGGAAACTAATAATACAAGAATAATTTGCATGAGATTCAGACAGATAGCCAAATCATCTGTCGTCTGTATGAAATAAATAAATAAATAAATTCCTTGGATTAAAGGAAAAAGGAAAGGGAGATTTATGCAAGACACAGCTGAACTGTGGGTAAACATTTTTTATGGCATCAGCAAGTTTAATATAAAGAGGGTTATTGATTATTAAATATATAGCGTCCTAAATGTGTACAAATGTAACATATACCATTATTATTTCAGTTAGCATTGTCTAATATTGTTGTTTTTAGTGAGAAATAAGGGACTGAGGGATAATTTAGTACATAAAAATTCCCCAGTTTGAAATAAAATAAATAAAAGCAAAAGCTGTTTGAATAATAAAAAAAAGTTGTCTTTTCTGCCTGTTAATCAAAAGCCTTCCTTACCTGTGCGCCCAGCTTCTCCGACTCTCTTTATTCCGCACCGTGTAGCTGTGTTCCTCTTAAATCCTAATTCCCAAACAGTGGACGGGTGTAAAGTCTCAGTACCGTGGGTCGCTGCACGCCTTCCTGTCTTCACTGTCTTCACGGTCTTTCGGATCCAAGTGTCCAGAGGACAGGTATAAGAGCTGCTGTGCTGTAGCTGCTCCGCTTCCTGCCTCCGCTCTCTCTGAAGGCAAACAGCCTCTCTGCTTCTCCAGCGGACGGACTTTCCCCGTTTAATGCAGGTGTGGCCGTGCACGGCAGCAGGAGACGCCGGTGGGAGGGGAGGGGAGGGCACAGGGAGTCTGTGGATCGATTTCCGCACCGCAGAAACATAACGCGGGGTATGACAAATAAATAAAAACCACACTGTGATTGTGATATCTACCGATGAGCGGAGGGCTGATCGATCTGAGCAGAAGTGATCTAACCCAGCTAGTCCCTAAGGAAATAAAAATGAATAGTGCTCGGCTCATCAAACTAGCCTATAATATAATCAACATAATATTACTGTATAATCATAACGGATGACCAATAGACTACTTCATGTTTTTTCTGCTGTTTATCAGGTCAAAGGCACAAACAGATTCTGAGATTGAATGTTTGATATATCTGGCCATAAAGCTTTTTTAACTGTTCTGGAGCTTTTGGGATCACCACATGATCTTCTGGTGGTGGATTTTGTTGATGTTACAGTTTTCTGAGCCCTTTAAGAGGTTCTTTTGCTAACTTTCCACCTGTACAATAGGTAGGTCATATGGCTCACACCATATAGAATATTATTCAGTATGTTTCACTGCTGCTAAACATTATTTTCATAATTGAGTCGTCTGATGATTATTTCCTTTAATTATTTCTTAAATCTTTGGTATTTTTGCTTAGAAAATTACTTAAAATATTAAAGTAGTTGCCAGTGGCTTTCCAGATGATCAGCTTATTAATTAATGCACCAATCGTTTCAGCTCTGTGTACTGTATAAAAGGCTTGGTATGTGCCTCCTCATCTTTTGAATTCTGTCTGGATTATATTCACTATTGTCCTCTGTTTTAATAGGCTTTCTCCTCCAGTGCTTCTTCTTTAAGTTTGATATTTTCATCTTCTTCAGGGCCATGATCCAAAATTAGATCAAGTGCTTCATTCACAGCTAGTCACTTTCACATTGTGGTGCTTCCACACAATGGCATGTGCAGACAGAAGAGTCTTATTTAGAAACCATAGCTACAAGAACTGATCAATGGTGTTGTGCTGGAAATAATATTGTGTTGTACGTGAGAGAAAATGTGAGGGCGTGAATGTGAGAATGTAGCTAGAAGCAATATGTTTTTTATTTCTACATCACTATGAACAACACTGCTTGCCAGTAAGCAAACAATTTCAAGTTTTTTAAGAAAAAAATGCCTTGACAGTTAATTGTTCCTCCTAATAAACAGGCTTCCTGCAGCATAACACATCAATCATGGCATCTCTGACACAAAGGCTGTTATTGTGGATTGTTTTATTTAATTTGGCTCCACCAGTAGTACCTCATATCCATTTAACTCCTCTGTAGCCCAGTGATGCACTATTAATAGACTAATGTAAAAGCTGACCTTTTATTGCCTCTATGAATAAATCTGTAGAGTACATTCAAATATGTTCAAGGCACAATCATTTTCACTGCTACTCATGTTCAGTGTACTGTGATCTACTGCATGAATACAATAATTTAATTTGAGTCAGCAAAGGTTTCTCCCTACTTTTATTTCCACTTCTTCATCATTTGCTGTGTTCAAAATGTCTAGTATTATAAAGCAGACCAGTCAGCCATAACATGATGACCACAGACAGGTGAAGTGAGTAACATTGATTATCTCATTACAGTAGCACCTGTAACTGTGGGGGGTATATTAAGCAGTAAGTGAATGTTCGTTCCTCAAAGTTGACGTGTTGGAAGAAGAAAAAAACGGGCTCATGTAAGGACCTGAGTGACTCTGATGAGGGCCAAACTGTTATGGCTGATGACTTGGTCAGAGCAAACTGCAGGACATGCTGGGTGTTCCCGGTGTGCAGCGGTTGGTACCTACCAACAGTTTCTAAGGAAGGACAAACAGTGAACCGGCGACAGGGTCATGGACGTCTAAGGCTCACTGATGATGAGGTTGATCTACGGTAGATTAACCTTTTAAATTTCATTCATCCTTTTCAAAAGATTCCATTTTGTTTGAATCTTGTTAAACAGGCATTGTGATGTTTATTGAGATGGCAATAATTTTTCAACAACACTAACAAATCTCTGTAATGCAGCCAAAGGTGGTCTGCATTTGTTACACCCCACCACCCTTTCTGGTGTCCGTTTTGGACTATAGGCTGGACTGTGAGTTTTGCATAAATAAATAAAAAATTCATCCTGCACGCTGTGCCCAGTGGGGTAATTTATTTGTGATAGCAGACAGCTCCACCTTGAGGGGCTTATATATTTCAACTGAATAGTTTGTTGGATGGTAAAACAATATGTCTACCTCTCTGTGACAGCAGACTCTTCACCCTAACTTCAAATGTGGCTTTTCAAACAGCTATAAACATTTTGACATGTACATATTGTAGTAGCTTTTCTTGAGTATACAGTCCCTCAGTCTGTATCTCAGTTAAGAGTTCACTATACTGCATGTGGTTACTAAACATCTGGCTTTGAGGAAACTTTGAGGAGCAGCTTTGTGCTTTGGTTTAGCAGCAAAACTTGGGTTATTTGTTACTTTTAAGACCTGCGGAGTGTCAGGCAAGATGAGGTAAACTAAAAAGAAATGTGTTTTTCCAAATTACATTTTCAAGTAGATGAGCTTGTGTTTCGCTGCTGTAGCTACTGGTACTTTATGCACCGTGGTGTTGTCACTCAGGGAGTGCACTCAGTCACTCAGGGAGGTAAAAGGAGGCTGTAGTAGGGGGGTGACTATGAATAACAAATACAGTCTATCATTAGGGTACATTAGCAGCTGACCTATTTGTTTTTTCAATAAAAAAAGCCATTTTTCCTAGTTGCATTATGTAGACCCCCTACCGAGCTAAACCAAATATCAACAATGAAGGAATTTAAAGTGGCTGTCACCAAATGGAGCCAAAGAAGGATGCTAAAACATCAGTGGGAAGCAAAATGTTACTGATGTGTTCTCACAGCAGTATGTATATTCAAAGTGACATTAAATTGCAAAAAGGTCATGTTTTCTAAAAATGCTTCCCACACAGAAGCCAATCACTGTAAACATACTCATTACTTTGGCACATTATTTAAGGAATGTGTTTTCCTTCTAGTGCTACAAAGCTGTTAGGTTTTGTAACTTTAAGAGCTTACTTATGCTCCCTTGTTTACTCTTTTATTACAAAAACACATCTGAGAGATAGAATTTATTGAGCTATACAAGGCCAGATTTACTTAGAGAAAACCCGCCTCAAACCTCAGGGACCTTGATTCAAATGTGATCAGTACTTTCTTAGAACTCTACTAATTCATAGTCCCTAGAGCCCATGTACAGTAGTGAATAGTTTAGATAAAATCCATTGAAATAAAAGATACTAAATGTCATTTTAATGATTAAAACTGGGTTTTAAAATCATATCTTCACACTGTCAGCTACACAGAGCCACACTGCCAAGAGGCTGACAATCTGTGAATTTCAATAACTTGTTTTTTATCATGTTCCTCTTTAGAGACGCCATGTTTCTCTGGAGGTGCTCCCTGTGGCAGGAGAACTCCATCTGTGTTTATTATACTTCCAGCTCCACCTGGGAGAATAGGGGAGTGTTCTGAACAGATGAACTACAATCTGTTATTAATGGTGACACTGTTGTAAGAAAACACTTTTTTCCTGACATGTAGAGAAAAAATGTATTCACATCCAAAAAACGGTCAGTTGCTTAATTTTAATAATATGTTGATCACTGTTGTAGATAACTGTAGGCTTGACCTGTGTCAGAGGGTCATTTTGGTTTATCTTAACCTTGTTTAGGAGATGAGATGAGGGAGGGAGGAGAAAAAGAGAAGAGAGGAGAAAATGGGAGTTGACCCAGGACACCGAGATATGGAAGAAGTTATCGATGCAGGTGAGAATAAATACAGTCACGTCAATAACTCTTCACTCTATACACATGAATGTACAGAGATCCAGATTCACACCCACACGCCTGGTCAGACATTGCAAATTGTATGGCATGGACAGACACACACATACACACACACAGTTTGTTCTATTTTCACTTAAAAGGACTTTACATCGACTTACATTCATTGCTCGGTGACTGTCCTGCCTTTAACCAGAACAACTAAATGCCTCAGCTCTAATATACTGTAAGCCTTAAACCTTATAGTCTTAAGCCTAAAATGTAATGATTTGTTTTGTGGCAGCTTAGTTTTTGTCCCCAAAATGGACAAAACAATGTGACCATGTGAAAACACATATACAAATACCTAGATTTTGGACTATATTCCAAACAACACACAGACAGACAGATAATGTTCTCCTTTTTCTGCCATCCACTCTTCACACTTTTGGTATAAAACATGCATATTCCTAATGTTAATGTACTGTTTTGCAGCTTTTTAATTGAGCTTTTCTTTAAAATTCACTGTACAACATGTGTGCACGTCTTTTAGTGAAATCCGACCTTGCTTTGAGAAGCCATCTCACCTAAAAACCCAGCTAAGGGGGTTTTCCGTTACAGGAACCTACCAAAATGTGTCACAACAAGTAACACTCGTCACGGGTTCTACATTTGTTTCCGCTCACTTTGGAGGTGCGTTCTGGGAGCTAAATTTCAGCATCCCTCAGGTAGTACTAAAATCAATTACCAAGAAGCTGAGGGATGCGTGTGTGGAAAGCAGTCGCCTGTGATTGGTTAAATGTCCACGTATTCACACCTCAAGCATTGGCATTACAAGCACCATGTGTAAACACACAGCTGAATGTGTGTGTGACAGGAGCACCCCTCCCTCCTTTAAACAGAGTCAGAGTGGAGCGGCCAGAGTATCCATAAAAACCCACTTTCAACTTCTAAAACTCACACAGACAGGACAGGAACACACACACACACACACACACACACACAGAGGGAGAGAGGAGGCTGATCAAACAATGATCAGGAATCTGATCTTCAATCTATAAGGACCAGTTTCTCATTTCCATTTAAATTAAATATGCCCCAGGTTGGTGGGATGAAACAAACGATCACTGATGATCACTGATGGAACAGAAACTGGTCCTGCCCAGTAACAGCTGCAAAATGAGCTCTTTTGATCAATAAAAGTTTTTTTTGCTCTTTCTAATGACCTGACAGAATCTGTAAAGGCTTTTTTTCAATGATGGCAAAGAAAAACAAAATCTTCTTCCAGAAAAATTCTTTCAAGATGAATCTAAATTATGATGAGTTTTCGACTTCTGTGGCTTCTGATCTAAAGACCATGACACAGCAAAAACTTTGGGTCACAGATACGCATTGGAAAATGGAACAAAAATATTGCACACACTCCCAAAGTGTATTCACATTATGTTTTTGCATTTTAGCTATTTTCATCTCCTGAAAGTGATTCTCTTGGGGTTTGATGTGCTTCCTTCTTCCTTTGTGTCTTCTTGTTGTGCTCCAGTACAACTTTGAAAGCCTTCTTTTCATTCATAATTAGTCATAGTTACACCTCTAGTGTAAGCAGGAATAAACCATACTCTTTCCTAACATCTCAGTGGTGTACCATCAGAATGTGTAGTTTTTGCTTTTAATACTTCAACTTATTTTAGAAAATGAGAAATCATGCATCAAATCAAGAGCAAAAGAAAAATTAGCTCTAAATTCTTCATTTAAGATCCCATAGTGTATATTCTTTTTTTCCTCTATCATTTCAAAGTTCAGTTGTGTTTTTTGTTCTCCTACGAGTATAATGCTTTAACGCGTCCTGAAAGAGAATAAATATACAGTACTGTAACTTTTACTTTACCAGCTCTTGGGATGTCCAAATCAAGTAATATGATCTTAGAAACGCAGTTGAAATGTAAGCAGTGGTGCTCAAATAGTAATAATTAGAGAGAGCCACAAACCAGTCTAACAACAGAGCATGTGAACCACAGCTGCTGCACTCCAAGCAAATATTTATTCATGAATAGGTGGCAAATGTACAAACTCTACCTAACAGACACACATCCTCTCCACATTTAAAACACAAAGTCAAATTAATTTTGTCATCAGATACACAGCCTCACTGAGGTACAAATTTTTTTATAGTTATGACCCCCACACTCCTCCCTGCTTCATCACGACACATATAGACCGCAGAGAGGATGTACATTTCCACTGGACAGTAGCGTGGTGGTGCTGATGAAATATGGACTTGTTTTTTACAGTGAGGGCAAATGCCAGACTGTCCCACACTGCTATGACAAACAATAGTGATGGTTGTTGTAGAGGATCTGACTTCTACAAAGCTTGTGATAAATGGGTAAAGTTTTGGGATAATATTAATGAGCTGTATCAAACAGGGAGTCTCCACAGCATGGTTCCATTGCTTAATGAGGTTGATTAAATGCACTTCTTGTTGCCAAAATCACTTTTAACCATTTCAGTTTTTCTACCCTTTCTCTTTTCACTTTTTCCCTCTCAAGTCAAATAGACACAGTTTAGTAATATGTTTGGCTGCCTGTGTTTAGATAGTTAAGACTGTTCCTCTGAAACGTTTAGCTTTCAAAACTGAGGGAGTTAGGAACACTAATGAGTTTATAATAAATCTGTGATGAACACTGGAAGGTACACCATAAACATTCATGGGTGTTTTGGAGCTGCTTCAGTGTGATCATTCATGACTGAGACTGCAGCACTGTCACCTTGCCCATTGGGTGATGTATGAGACTGTGGCTCACTGAGCATTATGGAAAAACTTTATACTTTAAGGAGAATTTAGATAGGCTCATGCAAATATGATTGACAAAACAAGGTGATCCGATAAAACAAAGTCAATTTGTCTAGTTATATTTCTCATAAATGATGGTTTGCATGGGTGACATTGTGGAGCAGTGGTTAGTGCTGTCACCTCACAATAAGAAGGTTCTGTGTTTGAGCCCCGGCCGTACAATTCGCATGTTCTTCCTGGGTACTCCAGCTTCCTTCCACAGTCCAAAGACATGCAGCTTAGGTTGATTAGAGAGTTTAAATTGCCCATAGGAGTGAGGGTGAGTGTATATGTGGTTGTCTGTCTCTTAGTCTCAGCCCTGTGATAGACTGGTGACAACTGACTGCCTCAGGATAAGCAGCATAGATAATGGATGGATGATGGCTTGCAGCTAAAGCAATTTTATCTGACAACCAAGAGTTGGGGCTGTCTCATATTCTATGAAAAATACATAAACGCTGCTATGAACACAAGGGTAACACAAGTATTTATGTATATAAGCAGTAGCTGTGCTGCATCTTGGCAGATGTGATACACCTGCCAAGATGGGGCAAGGGGGCAAGGGTTACTGTGGTCCTAATTAGGTCATGTCATTTATCTGGTAAAAATGAAAATTGCTGCTGAAGAGAAGTGCATCATTTTGCTTCTGTTAAATCATTGTAAATGTCCGAACCTGACCTGAGCCCAACGCAGTTGAAATTGTATGGTGTTTTTCCCCTTATCATTAGGCTAAGCAGACATTTCAGCACTCCAGTCTTCTAGCCTAAAGCTTGAAACCCACAGGTACCAGCGGGTTTGCATATCCACACACTAATCTTCCTTGTGTAGGCTAACTAGAAGTGTTCGTGGCAGCATAGCTTGTGTAGAGTCTGAAAGAGCCCTTAGAAAATGGCACCATGATGGCATATTTTTGATTACTATTCTTTGTGAGGTATGTGAAATAAAGAAAAACTTAGTAAAACACTCCTCAACCTCCAAAGGTCTCTCAGTGTATTACACATGCACATATGGAATTAAATTAAGTGTTACACAACTTCACTTTGTAATAACAGGTCTCATCTGTCTCGGTATCTTTTTCTTCAGTCTAAAGGAAACTCTCCAGAGACCTGCAGATTTTTTGCTGCTCAGCCTTCATCTTATCAGCCTCCTTCAGGCTGCTGAACAGTAGCATACTAAAACTTGTGTCAGTATGATTAAGCCCAAGAAATGTAACCAATGACAAAATGTCTTATAAGTGTCATTTCAAGTTAAAATAAAACCAATGGCTTTTAAAACATGTTCACAAGACTTCTAGGCTGGAAAAAAAATTATAACCATTATTTCAGTAAGAACATATCACCATCAGATCTGATCTGACAATTCACTTGAGGTCTCACAGTCTCTAGCACTTTCAAATTCAAGGTCATTTGACTAAAGCTATTTTGAGATTTTGGCACCATGTTGATGTAAGCAGCACTCATCGTGCCCATGTGTTCATGCTAAGAGATCTTCATTAGCACCACAGCTGGCCTTGCAACTAGGCTTTTACCTGGAACTGCTAATTAAAGATATGGGCTTTCCACAAGTAGAAGAATGTTCATTTACACTTTCAGCTGCACATCTGAGCTTTTACATCCTAGGGGTCCAAACACATGTTAGGTGACACGACATAAGTCCTCCTTTGGAACATCTAAAAATGTACTTTATCAGTATTTGTGTTTGGCATATGGATTTCTTTTTTGTCAGTACATATTCTCCTTAAGCCCGACTAGGAGCCTTGTCCCTACATTAGTCTTTGCCTGTATGCAAGCAAATGTATATAGACTTTTTATTTATTCAGCTACAGTATTTTGCCAACAGAACTGAATAGAGCTTATTTAATGCTAGTGAGTTTGCTTGCTTGGCAGAAAAATATTTCATCATATCCATTGTTGTATGACTAAACATATTCCACTGTTTAGTCTGTTTGAAAGAATGCAGCAAATATTCACTTTTCTTACTAACCTAACATACAACTGTGTGGGTGTGAGTAAGGCTTTCTACTAACAGGGATAACTTCCAAAGGATCTACTCCAACTCTTTTAAAATTTGTTTAGCTGTCAGCAAACAGAAAAAGAGGCAAACCCTCCATTATTCAAAGAACAATGGGGCACTAGAGACTTTATTTACAGTTTAAATACTATGCCAGCATTTTCACTATTTGGTAAACAGGCAGCTCTAATTGCTTAGATTGCTCTTTTTGAGTTGTGGATGAGGTGCTACCCCAAGCAAAGGAGTTAAAAGCCCCTCTTCCATCACCTGGTACTGGCTTAACTCAACTCAACTCTACTCTACCCACTTTTGGTACCAGGTGCTTGGTTTTCCACTGCAGATTGTCCCCTCTCAGTCTAGATGGTTGTCACCACATTACACTGCCGTGAAGTTGTCAGCAACCGCCACAGTAACAATGGAGGACATCGAAGGTATGCTGTTCTTGATTCCCAGTATGTGGCTGCTTTTAGTTAGTACACTAACTACAGCAAAGTAGTGGTTAGTATTAAATAACATTGCTTTTAAAATGCCACCTTTTTGTTTCAGGATGTCTTGCATGTTAATGATGCAATTTCTCTGACCAGTCTCTAATCTGCAGTGTTTATACGTCACCTTTTGGTATCGCCTCTACTTGCTTGGAACCTTGATGGAGGTTATACCAAAAATAGTACCAGGTACCAGGGACTATCCCCAACATTTGACTGATAATTGAACACAAATAAGGTGACCTGCAGTGGAAAAAGGGCTTAAATATCTCAGACTTTTGTTCATGAGCAGAGCATGAGATTGACAGGTAGACTGGTGCTGCGTCAGCAGTAATGCAGGCGTTGTACCTGACCATTGCTGAGTTGGAATGCAAAGATTTCAGCTTACCAGTCAATCTGTATTCCAGGACTCACCTACTATATGGTCACCAGCCTTGGGTAGTGACTGAAAAAATAAGATCACAAATAAAAGCAGCCAAAATGACTTCCCTCAATAGGGTGGTTGGACTCAGCCTTAGAGATAAGGTGCAGAGTTCAGACATCCAGTGTGAGTTCAGAGTAGAGCCGATGCTTCTTCATCCTGAAAGGAGCTAACTGAGGTGAGTCTAACATCTGATTAGGATGCCTCCTGGGTGCCTTCCTTTGTCAGCTTTCCAGGCACGACCAACTAGTGGGAGGCCCCAAGGTAGATCCAGAACTTGAAGGAGGGATTATATATATCTACGTTGCAAGGACTCAGGGTCTCCCAGGAGGAGCTGGAGAGCTTTGCTGGGGAGAGGGATGTCTGGACCAGCCTACTGAGCCTGCTGTCACTATGACTCAATCCCAAATAGCAGCTGAAGGGCTAAGGGATGGATGGACAGATAATCAGAACAAATCTAAACATTAAATGACTAAGATCACATTCAGTTTGTTGGCAAATTACCTTCATTTTCTGAGCCACTGCAGCAGAGCAATTTTTTTTACTAATTTTGGTTCAAATTCATTCAGAAATAGCTACAAGTTTATTACAATGTTAGCTACCTGCTATTGCTGGTGATATTTTTCTGAACCAAGTGTTTTCTTTTTTTTTTACTCAGTTTGGCAAATTAAAAAAAATATAAATATTAACATAAAAATATAAAACTGTTTTCTTTGGAGAATATACTATAAAATACATAACATATTATAAAACATAAAAAGCTAATGAATGGACAGACTAAACAAAGCTCTACATAAATGTGGCAAATGGATGGAGGCCGTACAACAACAGCAAACAGAAGTAGCAAGAATTTGTTGGGAGCCACAAAGGGATGGGGGAAACCTGATTTGCAGAGAAGTAATCAAAGAGATAGGGAGATGGGAGATAAATGAGTGGAGAATGAGTCAGTGAGGAAGGTAATTACTGTGGGGGAGGAACACTCTGAAGGGCAGGGAGATGGGATGAAAATGAGTGGGCAAGGAGAAGACGACAGATAGATACAAACAGAAAGGATGAAAGTAAAGAAAAAGAGGAAGAGTTAGATGGAAGGGCAGATGCAGGGGAAAGAGGTGAGGAAGAGATGGAGCGAGAGGAAGATTTCCTTAGTTACTGCAATAAACACAACACACACACACATGCAGATGGCAGAAATGCCAAATGAATTAGGATGAGGTGTCAGGTACTCCTGTGTGTGTGTAAAATTTGTTGCCAGGACATGCATTGAAGTTATTCCCCATAAATAAAAGTGATCTGTTTAGCTTGTTTTGAGAGAGTTAGGGGAGCACAGAAGGCCTAAGTATGGCCAGATGGACTAACTGTCTGGCAGGAAGTAACAGGCTGTACACTTCTTTTTGATTGGCTCCAATTATGATCTACTGCCGTGCCTGCCACAGAATTGCTGACTGGGTGATATGTGTTGTACATGTATGCACACACACTCATCTGTGGTGAATTCAGTTTTCAGAGTGAAAACAGGACCAGCTAAGGTGTTGAGCTGGTAAAAAACTGTTCGTATTGACGTAAAGAGTGACCATATTGTAACACAGCTATCTGAATTATCTCAGTAAATTGGATGTTTTATATGCAGCGATGTTCCTGTTCTACAGTAGTTCCTGTTTTGTTAGTGAGTTAATTTTCCAGGCACACAATTGTGTAGAGGTGAACCAATCCCTGGTTCCAAATAAATACAGAATGAGATAATATTCTCCAGGGTCTGTATTGCTTTGTGTAAGTGTTTGAATGAGTCAATATTCTCATGATCTGCTGTGGAAGAATATTCTATTAACCTCTTCAATAACCCAGTGGTGAGTCGGACAATGCAAATTCATGCTGTGCAGCCAAACATTGTTCAAACCCACATAACCTCAATTTAAATTCTAGTGGAGGTCTGAAAGTTTCCAACATAATACCGCATATGTCAAGCTGAATTTTGAGAAAACTTGTATAAAATGTAGGCTACGTTCAGCTGAGGTACAGCTATAAAAACATAGTACATAGTCTTGGACTGGAATATTTCACTCAGTGCAGACACGACTTGGCTTTGATGAAGAGTTGGAACAAGCTTATATTTCTTCAATACTGTCAGATAGTGTGGAGTAAGATTACTTTTTTTGACTTTTTAAACTGCTTGAAGAAAAGGAGGAAGAAAAGTGTATGCTAAAGGTCCCCCGTGGTCTTAGTAAATAAAGTTTCTGTACTCACCAATATGCATCATGTTTACCCTTGAGGTCTAACAAACACGTTGAATGTATTTCCTTCCTCACAAAACATTTGCAAAGCCTTTATTTCACCAAATGTGTTCTTAATGAAACAGAAACTGACTATATTGCAGCCAAGATTTAAAC
Organism: Monopterus albus; assembly: GCF_001952655.1. Classification (NCBI taxonomy): domain Eukaryota; kingdom Metazoa; phylum Chordata; class Actinopteri; order Synbranchiformes; family Synbranchidae; genus Monopterus; species Monopterus albus. Next base: position 841,613 of record NW_018127938.1, read on the forward strand.
AGAACAGGAAATTAAGTAAGGAAGCCATATCTTCTTGTGGAAACACAAGGATGTTTGAATGACTGTACATTTTGGAAGCAACGTGTCTCTCACACTGACTTTCTACAGCATTAATCTGTTTGGAGCCGGTGACTTCCAGCCATTAGAAGAATTGCATTTCAGTGCACTTTTTCACTAAGTTTCCGAATATACTCTTGACCTTGGAAACAGCAAATGTGGAAAAGGAAGTGCTGGTAAAAATTTTAATATCTACAGTTCCATTAAAAATATTCACCCCATCTGTTGAGGAAGAGTGTGCGACTCAATCAAAAGCACCACAACAGCTATCATACGTCCGTGAAGTTGAGAGTGTTTTGTCAAACACTTGTCACCTGTCATTTCTTTCTCATTCCTTCTCCTTCCTTTGTTTATTATTTCCAAAATTTCTTTTCCATCCCCCTCATCTTCTCCTCTTTTAGCCTCCATTTTCCTCATCTTCTTTTTCCTCTTCCTCCTTCCACTTCCCTTGTCCTGCTCTTCTTCCTTCTTTCCCTCACTTCTGTCCTCTTTCAGAGGAAGCTGCTGTACATGCCAGGCCTCTCCCCTTGTCATCTCTTTTCATCCAACCTCTAATCAGATCAATTCACTATTCCATTCACAGGGATATAATAAGGTGATTATGCATGGGCCCCACACTGCTCCCACTCACACTTTCAGGTGCACACACACAAACATACAGTACACACACCCTGCCCTTTTAGTACTGATGGAAGTTGACGTTGCATTTCCCCTAAAAATTCTGTGGATGTCCTTCCTCAGAAAAAGCTGGCAACCTGGCACTCCCCCTATTAATTTGTCTCTTCACTTCTAATCAGTGTCAGGATAGAGGACGGGTGCAGAGATAAAGGAATGAGGGAGAGAAGGAAGGGGCCAGGAAAGAGGAAAACAAAGAAGGAAGAGAGGAAGGTGCCTTTAAACGTTTGATTAATCCACCTCTTTAGTTTAAATCCCGAAAGCTCAACACATAGATGAATTAACAGGGATGAATGACCTCTACTGTTGCAGTTCAGCAGCCTTCGGGTCTGTGCTTCTTTACTGAGCTGTAATACCCTCATCCTGAAAGACTAAAACACATTTTGAAAGACTGGTGGAATGGTAAACTTTCCTGTGGTGCATAGACAACAAATCCTTATTCAGTGTCTGTTGTATAATAACCCCCTCCTTATTTGGATTGATTATACCTATAGTAGCAAGAAAAAGGTTTTCTGTTTTCTATAGCTGTGGATCAGCCCTGTGCAACATTCAGGAGGAACTTTGGGCCATCCTTCCTGACTGTTTCAGATTAGCTACTATGTTCTTAGGCTGTCTGGTGTGAACAGTTCTCTTGAGGTCATTCTATAGCATCTCTGTTTGCATTCATTTTGTAGTTGATATACTTCGATGTTTAGCCACTGTACTGCATCATCCAACTGCTACTGGGTTTCAGCCACCCTGACATTATCATGTAAGATACTTTGATAAACTTGGGAATTTCCCCTCCCTCAGTAATGGCAAGCTGTTTAGGCCCAGAGGCAGCAAAGCAACCCCAAATCATGATGTTCCCTCCAACATACTTCACCTATGGGATGAGGTTTTGTTGTTGGTATGCAGTGCTATTCTTCCAAAACAATTCAGTCTTAGTTTCAGTAGTTCACAGAACATTTTCCCAGCAGTGGTGTGCAATGTCACTGTGCTCTTTGGTAGTGATGTTTTGTTTTTTAGGGCACAGCTTTCTCAGCGATGTCCTAGAAAACATGCACCATGGTACAATGATTGGTGTGTTATTAGTTAAAACAGATTGTGTTTTTTATTATTGTAAATTAGGTGAACATGAACCTGCATTTATACATAAATGCAGGTAATTCCAAAGGGTTCATTAATTTTCTCTTGGCACTGTTCTAACATGGTATACTGTATATTATGATATCATTAACACAGGGCACCAGATAATCTACTGAGGATACAGTCATAATTTGATTTTGATTGATTTGATTTGATTTATTCATTCAAGCATGTAAAACAGTTGATATGTCAACACATGTAATTTCACACATATCCAACAATAATAATCCAATATCAATTTACTTATACCTAGTACATGCTTGAACGGAGTAGGAAGAAGTTAGACTTATCTAGTCCTACCCCATGACATCATCTTACAACTTTTAAGTCCTAAGCAATATCTCTACATAAATAATTATCCTCTACACCACACAAGTAATATACTACAGAATTATTACAGAGTGTTAACATTCTACATAATTACATTCATAGATAATTATCTTCTACGCCACACAAGTAATATACTAAAGAATTATTACAGAGTATTAACATTCTTACCCCACACCCACAATGTTCCATCTAATTAATCATTAAACCTGTTCTTGCATATATCTTGATTGACACATACCTTTATATTTATGTTTAAACTCGTCAATTCTATTACTATTTTTTATGTCCACATTTAAATTATTCCATAGTTTTACCCCACTTATGGAAATACA
>NW_018127938.1:844537-845184 GCF_001952655.1 Monopterus albus
GTTATCTAGTCTATGATTCCCAAATACCATAAATTTAGTTTTATCCAAATTCAGAGATAGTATATTACTATCACACCATTTCTTTATCTTCTCAAGTTCCTGTGAAACCTGTCCAGAGAGTTGCTGTAGGTTTTCACCCGATGCCCATATGGTAGTGTCATCAGCAAACAAAACCACTTTCACTAAATCCGAAACCTTGCATATATCGTACCCATGTGTTCATGCTATAATATAAATAATTTAGGTCCCAATACTGAACTCTGAGGCACTCCACATACAATGTCCAACTCACTCAGAACCATATTGGAAATCAGAGAGGATTTTATGTTTATCAATAAATGTGTCTAATCTGTTATTAAAGAGTTTTTCCAAAATTCTTGAAAATTGTGACAACAGAGAAATCGGTCTATAGTTTGTGAGGTTGTGCTTATCACCAGATTTATACAGAGGAATAACCTTTGCTATTTTCATATTGTTGGGGAACTGCCCAAGTCGAAACGACATGTTAAAAACATGGGTTAATGGTTTGCATATCCCCTCAATTACCCATTTAACCATTGTCATAGTGATACCATCACTATCACTAGATGTTTTGTTACCACATTTGTTCACTATCTCTATAATTTCCTTTTCAACTATGGGCTTCA
>NW_018127938.1:846517-846744 GCF_001952655.1 Monopterus albus
CAATTATATTAAAAGAGTGTGTAAGACTACTAAGATAATGTTTTATACTCTGAAGGTTTGCGTATAAACATCTGCTATTAAAATGAATTAGTGATAATTTGTTTTCAGTCTTGACATTGCTGTTAAACTGCTCATCTGTGTAATACTTGCAGTTATTTTCAAAGTTCTTAAAAAAGTTTTTTTCAGGGTCAAAATCTTCGTCCGGTTCATGATGATGAATTTCAGTA
>NW_018127938.1:847272-874854 GCF_001952655.1 Monopterus albus
CTTGGACTGTACTTCCAAATGCTCCATTTTATCCATTATGGCTATTAAACTCTCACAGGTTCTGTAGACATCCTCCCTTGTTTCCTTGGTTTGTATTTTCTGTTCACCCATGGCTGCTTTAATCACATCCACATCTTGCTGGGTAAACTGCAAACTCGTTTTTATCTCCTGTATTTCTCTGGTCATGTCGTCGAGTCTCTTGTTATTTGTCTCCATAAGTAGTTGCACAAAACCTTTGAAGTTGTCTTGTTGTTGGCTCAACAGTGCGGTGTACATCTGCTTCTGCTGACTCAACATCTCTGTTACTTGCGTCGCTGAAATATAATCCTCTTCTGCCTCCATATCCTCATTCGCTTCTGATTTATTAGCTCTTTTCCCTCTTGGAGGCATTTTAATAGTTGTAGAATTTGTTCAAAGACTTGAAAGTGTAGAAAATGTGAAAAATCGTAGAACAGACAAGAGGAGCAGTAAAGATGTCTGCTGCATAAGGAAATGCAGGACCTCTAGACCTCTAGACCATATATAATTTAATTATATATGGTCAACAAGCCTGGTGGTACAGTGTGCAGTAGTTAGTGCAGTCGCCTCACAGCAAGAAGCTTACAGTGTCAAAATATCATATAGTACAATTCTCAAATATAGCCTTGATAATATTCAATTGATTCCCAAAATAAGTGGCCTGGTGTGAACCTCCTATAACACCTCCTTAACACTTTGGGTGTTGTGGCAGGTGCAAGACAACTGCATATAGCTAGTGAGTGAAAGAGAGTGGTGCACAGGTAAAGGCCAGCTCTTCAGCAATCATGTCATGATCATTTTGAAGCCCTGAGTGGGAATGAACATCCACTCAAGAAAGGACATGCCAGGACAATATGACCTAAAATAGCATTGCCAGTAATTTATCCAGACTATTGTTTGCACATCGCCAAATCTCCTGACTGAGATAGGGGCTAAACCACTCAACAAACGTAGGCCCACACATTCATGACTGTGTTCTTTTTGTGTCCCAGACCCACCAGCTGGGAATAACATTAAGAGAAGAGCTTGACAGAATGAATCCAACTTATTTTCAATCTGCTGTTAGGAAGTGATTTGTTTCTCTGAGATGAAGAGTGACAGTGAGATCTGAATTCAATAGACTGCATTTCTATCTGGCTCAAGTGATTATATTGACAGAAATGGAAATTATGGAATTTTTCCTTTGAAAGATGTCTCCAAGTAGGGATCTGACCATGCAGAGAATGGAGGAATTAAGGGGGGTGAAGTACAAATCGTAAATATTGATTTCCATTAGAATGGAAAGAATGTCAGTCTCAGAGGAAACAGGCAGTTTCTGCTTTGAGGATTAGAAGGATAAGTCCCTGGAAAAGACTGATGGCATCTCAAATATACAGTGGCAGTCATCACAGGAGTCCCTAGTCTGTTGTCACTATCCAGTATTAGTGTTACTACAGCTATAAAATAAATGGTATTTGCATTACACAATACCAAACTAAATGTCTCTGACATGCTGGAGACAGGTGAAAAGATAATTTCCGTTTAATAGTTCCACAAGCATATCCCTAAGAAATATTTATCCCACGTCTATACCATTTAGTTTAGTTTATAAGCAATGATAGCTGATCATTAAAAGCAATTTGTTTTAATATGAACTAATCAAATGAAAATAATGTCTGTATCCGCTGAAATAGCAACTTCCCAATGGGAATATATTATGTGAAACACACATTTTTGGTTCTCTGACATGGTGCAGTTATAACAAAAATGAACCCCCTATTAGGAAGATGATGGCAGACCCTCTTTCTGGTCAAAGTGCTCCTGTCCTATCCTGCAAGCCATCATCAAAAACAGGATGACTCAAACTGTTAATAACACAGATATAAGAGCACCAGAGTGTGATGTAAGGAGGAAAAAATAGTAATATAACATAGCTGCTGCAGTGCACAGCATCTTATGGAGTTATTTGACTGTTAATTAAACTCTAGATGTTGGGTTATATTTTTCACTCCCAAGCCAATACATTATAGACCAGATTACAAGAATCTCTTGTATTATATTTTGACATGGTTTTTGTTATATTAAAAACTATTTAGTTGATTAATCTGATGCCAACTACAGCTGACTTACCATTGTAATTTCTGGCTAGAAGCATGTTGATTACTGCTGAATTCTTATTGTAGCATGTGGTTAAAATGAAAGTAACTCAATCATAGAAAATATGGTACAATGGCCACATTAGTATTCTCTAATTAAATATGTTTGTTGAAACTACAAATTTCCTATTTCTTTTTTTAAAATTACTGTTTGAATTAATAGTAACACAGGGTGGTTTCTGATGCAGTATAAATGGGAGACAGGAACATACTGTTGAGCCTTCTCAGTGTCATGGGCCCAACTCAGCAAAACACTGATTAGTGAGACTTACCTTCACTCCTACACCCACACAGATGTTGTATTGGTGTTGGTGATATAGTGACAGACTCACTGGAATTCTCAATATTCTTCTTTTGTTAGACAATCTTGGTAGAACAGTGTCAGTCGTTGGACAACTAAGTAGACCTGGCTCTCAGAGGTGACTGCCATTACAAGCCTGCCACCATGTAACCTGAGCAAATACAATGCAGATGCTGTGTGTCAAGCCACATATCTGCTCAGGGTTCAGGGATGCTTTGCATTAAGGGGATGTTAGGTCTGGAAAATGATGTTTCTTATTGTGGGGCTCTGAAGATTTATGATGGCATGTCCTTACAAGCCACTCCTACCTTGATCCCCTCTCTGGGCCAAATCCACAGTGACACTGGGCCAACACTGCAGACATTCTTTTAAATCGTTCCAGGTCAAAGTGACAGAAATTGACTCGGGGAGAGGGCTTTGTAAAACGAATGTCAATATTTTCTTTCTTGAGGAGGTGGCAAGTGAAACTTGTGAAGTTTCATTTAGCTGCACAGCCACACTCATAAAGATTTAAAATAGTGAGAGAATTGATTTTAGACTTTGATCTGCACAATCCTCTTGGCACATTTGGTGCTTCATGGAATACTTTGAATGTTCTTTTACAAATTGAACCTTATTGATCCTTCGGAAATTTGTAAAATCTATCTATCTATCTATCCGTCTGTCTGTCCATCTAACCATCTATCTATCTATCATTGCAATCTACTGTAGGACAGCACCTCCAGGAGGATTTCATGTATATGAAAACGGGATTTCAATAAAATAGAACGTAATAAATACGGTAGTGAAGTAGCATTAAAGGCATGTGTAATATTATCGCTCAACATACTAAATAGTGGACAAAACCAATGCCACTACATTTGGCGCTAATAGATATTTTGTGCAATGTAGGAACGTTTGATCATACACAGCCTTTCCACCGGCGGGATATGTTGGTAGAACAGTTAATGTCGTCATTTCCTCTGCATGTGAGGCGCTTCGTACATGTGTAGAGCGGTATATCCACACCAGTTTGCTATATTTTTTTTAAAGACCATTAGACCATATTTTCTCATCTTGTGGTTATTGACAACAGCATCATGGAGTCCGTTGAGGAGGACGCCGCACTTGGCCAGGAGTCCGACGAGGAAAACTGTGAATTATCAGACGATGAGGTGAGTTTACTCCTAACATGCTAGCAGTGGCTAACGTTAGCTAAAGCTAACCATATCACCGTGGTGGAGCCAAAGGGTTTTAAGCGTTTCCACATATCATATTTACACAAGTTTCGAGCATAGCGGCTTCTATAACTTACTTGTGTAAAACCAAAACCAACAAATTGCTTGTAATCAACGAGTTAGATTTCACACGTTTACAGTTAGATGCGGAGGCAACGTTAGGCAGTATGAAACCTGTAAATGAATACGACTGTCTTGCTCTGATAGCTTTAATTGAATTAGCAGTGAAATTATCGTATTCTTTTTTTTTTTTTTAGCGATTTCTTGGTTGGCATGTTATGAATGTTTTTACACACTTGTTATTGAAATACATGATAGGAGAGTGGATATATCTAACCAGCCTTTGTCTTCTTTAGCTTCAAGAAGCCTTCGCAAAAGGGTTGTTGAAACCAGGGATGAACATTGTGGTGGATAAACCCAAAAAGTGTGCCAACAATGTGGTGAGTCGTTATTGAAATGATAATGATAAAATGCTCACCCTGTTTTGGTGTACTTGTATAAACCGTCAGGGGGAAGGAAAACATAGTTAACACCAACAAAAGAAAAAAGCTTATGCCATCAAAAATGTAAATACTACAATACTAGATGTATAAATACATTGCTTACATACATGGGCATTTGGTAATGTAATACCATGTCACTTGCACTTTGTGTGACGCAGGAGAGCTTAAAACAGTGCCTTGCTGACTTCCGCAAAGATCTTCCCTGGGTGGAGAGGTTGAATCTGACCAACCTGCCGGCTGAAGACGTTCTTTCCAAGGTTGAAGGAAAAGTCTCAAGTCTGACCAATGGAGATGTCAATGCAGATGATGATTTCCAGCGAGAGATGTTCTTGTAAGTGACCACAACTTGATTCAACATGTCCATATATAGATGAATCCTAATAAATCTGAAAGGCATGGTTTCAGCAGTGTTGCATTTGACTATAATTTCTGACTTATATTTTTACACGCCTGTTAACTGTTGATTATTATAGTGACTCTTAGATATTTTATTTGTTGTATATCTTATGTTGTCTTTCAGTAATCAAAATACTGCCACATGCCTATTTCTGTTATAAGTGTGGGACTAATTGGTGGTGGCTGGGAAAAAAAAAAAAAAAAAAATTTCTGACTTATATTTTTACACGCCTGTTAACTGTTGATTATTATAGTGACTCTTAGATATTTTATTTGTTGTATATCTTATGTTGTCTTTCAGTAATCAAAATACTGCCACATGCCTATTTCTGTTATAAGTGTGGGAATAATTGGTAGTGGCTGGAAAAAAAAAAAAAACGACAAACACATAGAACGTTTAACTTTGCCACAGGGGGTGCATCTTCAATCCCTTCCTGCTAAACCTGTTTTTGTATTAATTTGCAGCTACCGTCAAGCCCAAGCTACAGTTTTAGAGGCACTGCCCCTCCTAAACAAGCACGGCATAGCCACCAAGAGGCCTGATGATTACTTTGCAGAGATGGCCAAGTCTGACCAACACATGCAAAAGGTGAGTTGTTTCTACAGGTCTTGTTCCCTACAAAATGTCACAGATGCTGTTAGCTCATGTTATTTTAGTAAGAAAAAATTATGATACTCTGCTCATCATTTTTCATACATGGAACAAAAAATTCTAAACATATTTTAGTTCTTCATTTGGGTCCCTTAAACTATCCACACTTAGTACATGATCTGGGTGGGAGGGTGGCCATTTTTCAGACTTGGAACAATTGCTCTTTGCATCTTATTTAAATTCAGATATTTGAACGCATGAAAATGCATTTTGTTTCTCTGTCCAGATTAGGAAAAAGCTGATCTCAAAGCAGATGATACTGGAGAGGTCGGAGAAGGCCAAGAAACTGCGTGAGCAGAGGAAGTTTGGCAAAAAGGTCTGTTCCTGTTTTTGCCAATTTTTATTATTTGTACAAGTTTCATAGGGTCCAGTCTTTAAAGTACCCTTTTTTTTTTTTTACAATAATAATAAACCTTTTGGCCATTGACATGTAGGATGTAGTTGCCCAAGTGTGTGTAGTAGAGGTCTGCCTTCACACTGCTCATTATTTGTAATGTTATCAATAAACGGGCAAGAATGGGTGCCGGAATCTTTATAGCACACTAGAGCTCTATGCTTTAATGTGAAAAATGAACCAGAATTTGGAATCTGTGCCAGGTCCAAATGGAAGTGATCCAGAAGAGACAAAGGGAGAAGAAAGCTATGATATCTGCTGTGAAGAAATACCAGAAAGGTGGGTTCATACAACTGTGATCAGGTAAAACTGTTGCTTTACTTTTCACTTGTGAATTTTATGTCGGTTTCTTCTGCACTGGGGCAAACAAACATTGCACTTTGTGTATTTTTCTGTAAAGTCTTGTTACATGAACATGGTCTTGATGTGAGAATGTTTTTCAAATTGAAGTTAATGTTTAACTTCTTCGCTTGTTTCCACTCCTAGGAATGGCTGACAAACTAGAGTTCTTAGAAGGAGACCAGAAGACGGGTAAAGACTCTTCTCCTGGCTCAAAGAAAGCCTTGAACAAGAAGGGGTAAGGTGTGACATTTCAGCTGTGCACATTGTAACCCAAAATGGTAAACTTAAAATATTTAAGTCTTGACATCTGTGGCAATTTCACAAAACACTAAACTGTTACTGCTATTTTGACAGCCCCAATGCCAAGAGAAAATACAAGGACCAGAGGTTTGGCTTTGGAGGCAAGAAGAGTGGAAAGAAGTGGAACACCAAGGAGAGCTACAACGATGTCTCAGGTTTCCGTGCCAAAGTGGCTCATGCGAAGGGCAGCAAAGGAGGGAAGAAAGGCAAAGGAGGAAAACAAAATGTGAGTGATGCACATCAGAATCAGAATCAGCTTTATTGGCCAGTTGTGTCGGACACACGGGGAATTTTACTTTGGTACATCGGCTCTCAATATGCATGTACATATCCCCATGCAAGGGGCAAGTAAACACTAAACCAACATAAGGCTAGTATAACAAAATAGTGCTTATTTTGTTGCATTTTCACAAAACGCTAAACTGTTACTGCTATTTTGACAGCCCCAATGCAAAGAGAAAATACAAGGACCAGGCTAGTATAACAAAATACTGCTTATTTTTGTTTACTTGCCCCTTGCATGGGGATATGTACATGCACATTGAGAGCCGATGTACCAGAGTCAAATTCCTCACACATATAGTAAATGTATGTTTTTTTTGTTTGTTTGTTAAAAGAAATTGATATAGTAAGTGGGAAAGCACCTAATATTTTTTTGCCGCTTTGGCTTTCAGAGACGCCCAGGTAAGTCTGTGCGCAGGAAGATGAAGGCTCGCTCGTAAAAACAGACAGAGACTGGTCAACAGACTGTTCATAGACTTGCTTTCTAGGCAAGAAATCCTACACCTGTCTCCCAGCCTTTGCTCACTACACCTCAGGATATATGGACGACAACTCTCCTACACTTTTTTGTATAATATGCCTTTGTAAAATGTGTCTGGATTGCTGAGTGACTCTTTAAACCCCCTTCAAGCCACAGAAAGAGAGATGTCTTTCCACATTGCAGGTGGACCTTGAACTACGCAAAATACAAACTTATTTTCCCACATGCAATTTCTCTAAGGACAGTAGAGAAAAGAATTTGTCAAGAAATTGTCTTAGACACGTTTTTGTAGTTTGTGGCCATTATTTTATCTGTAAGGTAGATTTTTAAAGCCACTTGGTGTGATTATACCTTTGTATCTACACAGCCCTCTTCTCTGGTTAAATTACACTGTGAGCTCTGGAATTTGGTGTATAGTTTGTTTGTTTTTTTCCCCCCAACTCAGCTGCTTCTCCCCCATGTGTCATGACATTTTATAATATTGAGCAGCTGCCATCTTTGCCCTTTCCCATTCATTAATGATTATGTGATGGGCGACTGTGTTTTGTATAGATCTGTGCAAATGGTTCCCCTGCAAGTGCTTTTCTTAGTTTGCAAAGACAGAAATGTGAAAGGGCAATAAACCTGAACCAGTTGTTCACTTTATGGAGATCTCCATTGTAAGTGTCATTGTCTAATTTGATGATCGTAGGGCAGATTCTTTATATTTGGTGATGTCCGTGCTGCACCGGTAGAAATTGAATCTCCTGTCGTCACGATTTGATGGGATCTGAGGGGAAAATAGTCAGAACTGGAATTAGATCAGCATCTGGAGATAAAATTGGATTTAAATAACTGTTTCTTAAGACCAGAGAGCAGTTCATGCATCTGTGGTTCCTTTGTGTTCAAGTGATGACGCAAAAATATTTTTTTTACAGCTTTCAAAATATGTTATCTTAGTATTTAATTTTCTTAATATCAGTTTTGTTGGCTATATACTGTCAAAGCATTTTATTGTGATGTGTTGCTGCTATCACAAATGCATCATTGTGCCTAAAGCTGTTCACACAGATCAAGTGTGATGCCAAACAAGCCAGTAAAAGTATTAAGCTGATTTAAATGACCTTCACCTCTTTATCTATGTTCTTTCTGAGGTGACAGTGGAAACCTCTGGAACACTAAAACCTGAAAAGACTTAATTTATTAAAGGAAATTCTTTCTGCATTTTACATACTATGTAACATACTTAAGCCATCACCAATTTAAAAAGTCATTGAGTAATATTTTCTAGACTTTTAGTTTTGATAGAGCCAGGTTTTTAATTCCTTTTAAATGTCTAATCTGAGGTTGTGGTGTTTCTATTAAACTGCCAGAGCACGCTTTCCTCACCAGTGAAGCCGACAGCCATCCTAGCTCCTGACTCTCGGTCACCGGACTTGTATATTTTTTGGTGGGTTCCTGGCGGGCGTTATGAAAAGCCTTGATGAAGTCAGCTGGTGGGGGGGAAAGAACCAGATTTTCTCAAATTAATTCTAACTGCACAATCCTGTGTGGGACCACAGGGCACAGAAGCAGTGTTTTGTTTTTAACTGGTAATTTTCTAGAATTGAAAAAGTTTTAAGGAATGGATTTAAACTTACAGTTCTCTTCAATAACTTCTTCTGAGTTCCTAGACATGGGTTTGTCTGCCAGGACATGTACTAAATGGTAGTGAACACACACACAGACATACATTTGAGAGAAAGAAGACAATATACAATGCCACTATTTTATGCACATGCAGTCAAAATGGCATGAAGTAGCTGATACTCATTTTTCAACTGACATGTTATTTTGTCATGTTTCAGTTTTTGTGACAGCTCGGTGTACAATTTCTCTGGAATAGTTTGTAGAAAAAGTGCCAGTGAACGTTTATTTAAAGTCCAGGAGCCTTTAAATAGGAATTTACGACGAAACGCTATTGCCAGTTTGATTTAAGCCCGTGAGCACGCGCTCCTTTAGCTAGTTAGCGTCATTTAGGCTAAACCTGGAGTAAAAAGGAAAGTCGCTTACATTTCCTGTGTGGATTGATGCTGAACTCGGTGTGGAGTCTGTGGTGTCTTTGCTCCTTCCGGATCATCTCAACGTGAATTGCGTTTTGCTGGATAAAATCCCGTGTCTGTTTTCCTGTCATCTTAAACAAAAAATAAATCTGCACCGATACTTACGTGTAGAGGTTTTAGCTGTCTGATTTTTGTGCCTGTTACTTAGCAACGGTAAACACTGGCTCAAGCTGCAGTGTCGGGACTCGAACACACGGTGGAGCTACGCCCTCACATTTGGTCATGGTGGACGGGTACAGCAGCCATTCAACATCTATGATAAGTAATGTTTTATACTGTAGTACACATATCACAGCTACATCATAAACTCTTTCAAGTGTTCAAGTAGGTTTGGACTTTACCACCTGCTCTCAAATGGGTGAAAAGCTAACTAATGGATTTTTTTTAAAGTGACATATTTAGTCTGATTATTTTCTTGATTAATCAATTTGTTTGTTCTGTGAAACAAGTGCCCATCATATGTCAGCAAAAGATTTGTCAGAACAGTCCAACACCAAGTCTTTTCTGTTTAAGACAAAAAAGCAAGACCTTTTCAAAGGTGTGCAGCTGAAACTAATATTTTTGACATAACAACTGACCAAACAAACAAAAACATAGTGATTGGTCGATTCATCCTTTAAGCCAATGCTATTCTTCTTTTTATCTGATACTTGAATGGCTTATGTAGACAAGGATTCAGAATGAAATCTTGGTTCTTTTCTCTCTCCTCTGTCCACTCACTCCAGCTGCTGAAGGCAGACAGCCAGCCACCAGGAGCCTGGGTCTGTCATAGGTTTCTTCCTTTAAAGTGGGGTTTTCCTCTCTGCTGTCACCAAGTGCTTACTCAAAGGGTATTTGTTGGGTTTTTCTTTATGTAAAGTGCCTGATTCTTGTTGTGAACTGGCGCTATACAAATTGAACTGAATTGAATTGGAAAAACAAATCAAAGAAGACGAATTGTTCCAAAGGGACCAATGCATCATAAATATGAGTACATAAAGATTCAGTCTATTTCTTTAACTGCTTTATAATAAATATTCTCAGGTTTACAGACAGCAATAAATTCAGTATTATGTCTAGAAGTTCAGTAACATTCAATTTTTCATGCTTTGGGACCTAGAAATTTTATTTTCAACAAATCTTAAGTTTATCTTCCTCTCGGGGCCTTGTAGTCTTCCCCCACCGACTTCCAGAGGGCTTTTGTTCAATTCAGATACATGCTGTATTTCCTTCAAAGCACTACTGCTTTGTGCCATGTTGAAAATGTTTGCCTGGAGCAAAATGTAGTGGAAGAGCACTGAGTGGATTAATCCTACCACACTGTGTCAGCCAACCCAAGTACAGTGGGGTTTTTTGCTTACATATGTTCTGTGAGGCCAACAGATGCCAGTTCAGACACTTTTCTCAGTTCACTAAACAGGGCTATTTGCTGCGAGTCTGAACTATGCACATACTGACACATTTCCACTGCATCTGCACAAGACAGCAATTGTACAAGTGAGAGGGTCTAATAGCTGTTTAATTTCACACCAACTGGAAGCAAACTTTTAAGAAAGCAGCTATGACCTACCCAGAAGAAATGACCTTGTGACAGTGCGGCATGTGTAAAATAAAAAGCGGAGTGACATTTCTTCACATTGTCTTGGGGTTCACTTGACTTATCCTGCTTTTCACATTTTGTAAATAATATTTGTGCTTGGGTGGTTACAGTGAGTGTGCTGATATACTTTCAAGGCCGCAATCCCGCACTGCCTGTTGACTTCTCGCCACTTGTCTCCTCACATAAGGATGTCTTATTTCATTTCCTTTTCCCTCGTCTTCCTTCAGCCTTACTCCCTTCCTGCTGTCCCATCTGTTCTCCTCAGAAGAAATTATTTTGTTTTTATGCCCTCCTATTCCTGGTCTTGTCGACTGTGTGAACCCTGTGTGTGTTTATGTGCATGCAGTGCGCGATAACAGACTAACTTAATAAAGCTTGAGATCTTTAGCTCTTGGTTCTTGTCTTGTATCCTGATTCCGCCTTTATTGTCCCTGCATGAAAGATATAATGGAAAAGGGTAATAAACTCAAACACGGGAAGGGTTGGGGAGAGATTTCAGTGATTTCAGTGTGTGTGAGTGACACCTCCCCTGTGGTGTTTGTATACTGTATGTGTGAGACAAGGAGTGAGCAATATGCATTACAGGAAGATGGGAGGGTTTGTGGTGTCAAGCTTTGTTCCCTGGCTCCTGCACAGTGTCAAGCCACGTTATCATCAAGGCAGCTCATGAGTTCCTCAGGCAAAGTCCAGTTTATGAGTTTCTTCAAACTCTGCATGCCAGAGAAGACACAACGAATGGTGTGTGACTTGATAAAAAAAAAAACAAGGTGTTTTGAGCTATTTTTATGTTAAGCAATGAGTGTTAACAGGGAGATTTCATCTCAATTAACCCGTGAGTAGAAGTAGGAAGGAAATGTTTTGTTTTAATGTGGCTGACGAGAAATATTAATGAATTTCTAATGTGAGGTGAAGGGTGCTGAAGGCATGGTCCTTGACGTGACTAAACAGCACCTCATTCTTCCGTGTAATGGATGTCATGCCTTCCCCCCATCATTAACTTATTTCTCTCATTTTCTCTATGGTTTCTTTTCAGTACATTTGATTATTTTTAATTATCTTTTGACCTTGACTGGTCACATTCAAAAGATTAATAAAAATAATAAAATACAACGTGCTGATAATGAACCACAAACAGAATGAAGGACATTGTAATAAAAAGCTCTTAAGTAGAAACATTTAAAGAACTTTGTTGAGGTCTTTGTGTTCATTGGATGTTTTACACCCATGGCATTGAGTTGGTTATATTGTATAGAGAGGACTTGCTATTTCACTTATAGCATTATTTTACTATAAGACTTGTGTAAGACAAATATCTGCATATACTGGATTCTTAGATGTGCCAGCCTTCTCTGCTTTGAGTGCTTACTGCATTATGTGGCTTTAAACAAGAGAACTCACGAATGCACTGATGGAAGCTTTACAACAGCAGGTTGATCAATCTCTTACTTATAAATAAAGTTAGCAGTACAGTAATGAAATCATGAAGTACCTTTTTTCCATTACCACTGACTGGTTTTCTTTTTTATTATCTTTCAAGCAAAGCAAACACAATAAATTCTTACATTAACTGAATTTGAATGTAGTAGAGATGCAGTTATTTCCCCTTATGTAACTATTCTGTACTAACTGTACAGTTTGGAGAAAATGAGAGGGCAATGGTCTGAAAACCTCCACCCCATCAATCTGAATATATATTCAAGAGTAAAGGTAATTGGAATTAGGTTAGTTTTGAAGGAGACTTTGATCATGCTATCAAAGCTTCCATTCATGAATGAAATGTAAGGAATGTTAAGAAGTATACAGAGAATTAAACTTGCATTAAGTTGAATCTTTCCCTGCACATCATTTGATTACTTTCAAGTTAAATAGCACCAGCCTCTAACCTCTATTTTAATTACCAAGTGCCCTTTATCACTTGGTAATTACAACATCATGCCATGTACGATTCAGATATCTTCTTCACTATTGTACCAACATAAAACAAACAAGAGGTGCACACTTTTTCTGGTCACACTCCATCTAATCCACTCTAACATATGTATGTTTGTGGAGGTTTTTACCTTAATGAAATCCTTCTGTAGTTTCTTTTTTTCCGTTCTGGTAGCTGGCGACCTTTGCTTGGTCGTGTCTCTGACCGAGATTCAAAGGAAGCTGTACCATTTTCAATCAAGCACCAATTAATAAAAATGTTAATTTACTTTCAGCCCCACAAATGTAGTCTGGGATGGAATTTTAAAGAGCTGCTTGCACTGAAAAGGCACCAGTGTAACCAGAGTGTGGTAATCTTCAAAATGAAGATAAGAACAGTATGTCTTTTGATCCAGCAGTAGACTACATCTTGTCGATAGATTGCACTGTAGTAAATACTTTCTTTTTTGTGTGTGTGCATATCTTTGTAGTATTTTGTGACCTGGCTCTTGATAAACCTTATGGTGCAACCTAGTCACATCGAACCAGGGGTCATCAGGTGTTTCAGGTCTGACACCCTCACCTGGGTGACACAGATGGGGGGGGTGATCAAGCCCTGACTTATGACCAGATAGCACATTACGCCACATGTCTCCCCTCTTCAGCCAGTGCCAACTGGAAGCCTTTTCAACAACTTCCAAGATGTTCCTAATGGCTCTTCTTTTTTTGCAGAACAGGACCTGGTCCCGGGACCTGGGGAAGAGAGTGACAGCAAAGCCCCTGCAGTCTACCTCATCTGGTTCACAGTGGGCCTTCCTTGTTGTCCTCTGACACCAGATCTGCCAAACCTCACTATCTTCCTTTCTCGAGCCTTCTCATCCTCTCCTCCCAAGGTACAGTTAGCCCTAGCAAAAACACTTGTTTAGTTGCCCTGGCAATCATTAGAATACACGTGGAAAAAAGGGAACTTTTGGACATAAACATTACTTCTTGGAAAAAATTGAAAGCTGTTTCACTACATATTTGACAGTTGACATTGACTCACTTCTGTAGAAACAAATGTGTACAGTATGTTATCTTTCTATGATAACAAAGCAATACTGTGATATTGATTATGTATTTACATGAGTAAAAATCGGGTTCTGGTAACAAAGCTTACACTAGAGACTATGAAGGGATCCCTTCACTGCAGCTCAGCAATGAATTACTATCCAGGAACACAAGAAAGGAAAACTGAGCTTAAACCAACTTATACCAATCTGCTTAGTGGGACAGCTGAAGCTGTATTTGAGCCTCAGATGAACTTTAGAGTTCATTTTTCCACAGAAGGAGGGCTGTGCATTTTGTCACCTCATGTTTTTTTTTTTTTTTACAGCAGAGCTGTAGAAACCTTCAGGGTTGGCATGGAGAGTAAGAAATGTAACAAATACCTATTTCTCATGTACATATGGGCACATCATGATTGTTTTAAGACCAAATTGATAAATCCCAAGCAGTTTTATGGCAACAAAAAGCTGAAGAATTTGTTTAGGCTCACAGCTGTGCAGTGATCTCTGGTGAAGACCGTGAGAAAGTGATTTTGTTGTCTGCCTCTGGACCCCCGTGTCTGTTCTGTCTGTGGCTGCCAGTTAACCAGAACACTAATCTAACAGCAGATAGAATCCCAGCCCTTACAGCCCTTTGTCTCCTCACATAGTATGATAATAATTTATCTGAGGTTTTTATCAGATCTTTCCTAACCCCAGGAGAGGGACTGTGAGTATTTACTTATCTGAATATGGAATTTTTATTCTCTGTTATACAACTTGTGTTTGGAGAAGCAGGGCACCTCTGTCATGTGACGTTTCTATCTGTTCACTTTGCACTGGAAACAACAGGTGATAGGCGACCACATGTTCTGGTAAATGCTTAAACACACTTGTGCGTTCCAGTTTGTTTTGATAGTCCTGTAGGTGTGTGGGGCTCACAGGAGACATAGTGTCGTGGGAAAGCTGTCTTCCCATCAGATGGTAGCTCCATGTTACTATTGCTCTTGTCTGTAATCTCCTGTTTTGTCTCAGTGAAGGAGGCTTTCTCAGGTGGCACAGAGCATGGCAGAGATTACTGTGGCACAGATCAGAATGATACTTGCACAAATTTTTGTCCAAACACTGATTGTTGTTTGACAGGTCTGCCTGTTGCCAGTTTATATTTTATTTTGTGACCAAGTCAACTCTGTTATTTTTTTAGTCCATATAACTCACTGTTATTTTTACAATCCTTCTGATACTTTAGGTGCTCTGCAAAAACTCTTAGACACTGTGCCTAAGCCTTTCTATGGTAGGGAAAACCCTGCCCATATATTTGTACCTTGATACTGAGCATACAAATGGAACATTGAACACAGAACATATTGCTTGTGTATAATTTATATTTTGTAGATAAAGTATTATCCCCCATAAAATTAGTCCCAGATTTAATTGCTAGTATAACGGATGATTATAGTGATGTAGAGAAGAACTGGAATAAACAGCTAATAGCCAATCCTCAGCCACACATGTCTAGTATTTTCAATCTTTATGTAATTCTACTTGTAAATTAGATTCCTACCTAGCTATCCTGAGATAGCTAGTGTTTATTTGGAATAATTTATAGTTAACTAAGATAATCATTAATCATTGCCGGCTACACAGTGAAGGATTATATTCGCGTAGACCTTTAAAAAAACTTTAACTGTGTTCATAATGCTCAGAATGTTTCATCACATGTTCAGAAAAGAGGTTACCTACCTAACACTGAATTGAAACAAGCGTGTCAAACATTGCCTGTCTTGTGTTGTATTTAAGGGGCTCATGATCTAATTTTTCCACATATTTGCCTCCGGACTGTAATAGTCTGTCTTCATTAGCAGCGATGGCCTGGAGTGAGTGTATGAGGTTGATGGGTTTTCTCTGCCTTGTCTGTTAGCATGACCACATGATTAGCTCAGCTTAAGCTGAGTAAATGGTGGCAAGACAGGACACCCCCGGGTTTTTGTGTGGAATGAATATATACCGTAAAATGAAACATGAGCACTTCTGAATATGAAAGATTCTTTGCACACCCTGACTCACACCCCATTGATTTGCACAAGAAATTGTATTTTCGCTGTCCTCCCCAATGACTCACTTATCACTTGGCCCATTAATGTGTGTTTTTGGCCTTTTGGTTAGGACAGCACCACCCAGTTCATAACACATGCAGGGATGTGCCCACATATACACATACAGAGTACACTCATGCACTAGTAAACAGTGAATGTTTTACCTCAGCTCCAGATGTGCCCCCCTGTGTATATGGGCAGATGTGTGATTGGTGGTGTTGCTGGGAGTGCTAAGTACAAACATGCTCTCAAATACACAGGCACCCAGTTTGTACAAACATCTTGGGCACTCAGCCTGTTATACACACTCTCTTTGGCACGCCTGTTTGTCCACCAGAATCAGCCCGAACTATCTGGTGAATACACACAAAAATAATTAGCTCCTGGTCTAAGTACTGGCATATTTTGCAGAGATGAAGCTTACACACTATTGTATCATTTACTGCTGTGTGAGATCCACCCATAGTGGCAATCTATAATCACTGAAATTATGGAGTTTAGAGAACCTGAGAAACCTGAGTTAATCAAAATACTGTGATTATTCAACATTAGAAAACAAGAAAGAACAAATCTAATTTTGTCTTATTTATAGAGAAAAAGAAAACTTCCGAGATACTTTGCTGTGTTGAACTTATACTAATTCCCAGAGAATTCACTGAAAAGAACCGCTAAAATTATAATGAACAGAAAAACCAATCTATACAAACCCACAACTCTTTCTCCTTGAAACTACATTTATATACAACTAAGCATATGAAGGTACTGAAAGGAATGTGACCAGATTATGTTTTTTATTAATGTAAGGCAGAAGTATTGTTAATTTACATATTTAGTTACTTGCACATGCTTTTACTGAAGGTATCATTATTTGTTTTCTGTCAAAATAACTGATCTTGTAAGACGTATTTCTACTTGTAATGACTTCAGCATAATTAAACTTTTTTATGGTTATGGTCAGGCACTCAGAGCACTTTATTATGCTGCTAGGAAAACAGTTCAGTATATAAATGCCATTTCTATGAGATAAGGTTGAACTAAATTAACTATTCATTCAGTATTGGAAATGAAATTTTTTATTTTTAGTTTTTATGCTGAAATGTTCACACTTGTGATTAGATTTTTGCATGCTTAGCAAAAACATGTGGTAGCAATTAATTAAAAGTGCATCAAATAGAATGATAAAAGAAAAAAAATCAGATGAAATACATGCAACATTTTAGAGAGTTTCATCTAAGTAAAAAGGCAAGTTAGTCTCTGTCCTGGTTGTTTGGTGTCCAACTTCATTTATGTCTTTGGCACAAGTGTGTGACTCCTCTGGTCCCATTTGCTTTCCACAAGCCGTCTCCACCCCCCCAACTGCTGGCTCAGCCACCCCTGAGTCTCTAATTAATCTCTCAGCTTGAAGAGAAGTCACTTTTCAGTACCACTCTGTTGCCAGATAGATAGCATGCCTTCACATTCTCTATAGCTGTTTTCCTGTTACCTGCCTGTGATCAGCTTGCTGCCTTTCTACCTGTTGCTACTTCCTGCTGCCTGTCTGATGATTTGCTTTCTTGCTTCAGCCCCTTTTTGATTTGATTTCCTTATGTGACTGCAGCCCCCTGGCAAACGCACACTGCCTTTTACCATATTTAATATATATACATCTTGGTGCAGTTTCTGGTTGCCTACTTATGGAAGCAGTGGAAGGAGTTTATTGGCAATAGCAGCACTTTCCTCTTTTAATTTGTTTGAATTCTATACAAATTAATTCATATCAGGAGGAAAGACTGGCCTTAGGAAAGTGAAAAACAATTTCAAGGTTTTATAATGCTGTTACTGTTTGCGCGGTCTGACATCTCACTAAAGCCTTATCGTAACGTGAAGCTATTCTTTTTTTATATTTTCACATTATTTTTTTAATGCACCGATTTTCACTGCCACTGAGAAACAACAGAATCAATCACACTGAGCCTTTAATGGCAGCCCTCCCCTTCTCTTTTCAGAACATCTTGTAAAATAATCATTTTGAGAACATCAATAAATGTACTTTCAGAAAATGAGATGAGCCATGAATCCCTGTCCGTACATTTGCAGCGTCTTGGTATTCACAGCATTAAGGCTCATTAAGATGCACAGGCTACTATTTCAAGTGCGGAAGAGGACTGACAACAAGAACGAAATACTTGACAGTTAGCAATAAAATCACCATTAATGGACCTCAAAGTGTTTTCAGATATTGGATCTACACTACAAATGCCCTAACAAGCTCTTTTCTGTAGAAGTTAGATTTTAAGTAAGGTAAAGCTGGGAATTAGAAGCATTGCTCAGTAACACTTTGGCTGCAGTTGTTGTTTGAGGGGAATGTTGTGGCAAATGAAAGGAAAAACCAACATGACGTGTCTCAGTAAGGTGTTGGGTCACCACCTGCTGCCAGAACAGCTACAGTGCACCTTGGCATTGATTCTGCAAGTCTCTGGACTCTACTGAAGGGATGAACACCATTCTTCCAGTTCTTTATTTGATGTTTTGATGATGGTGATGGTGGAGATGCTATCTAACACGTCAGTCCAGAATCTCCCATATGTGTTCAACTGGGCTGAGAGCTGGTGACTGTGAAGGTCACAGCATATGATTCACATCATTTTCATATTCATCAAACCATACAGTGATTGATTCTTGAAATAAATTGGTAGGGTTTTTTCTGTAAACTAGGGCTAAGCTGAACTGTTTTACTCATATAATATCACAACAACTGAAAGCAGGAATCCATAGGAGCTTAAATAAATAGCCAGAATCTGAATCTAAATTGGTGATATCCAAATGATACCCAATGTTACTCTTGTCCTTGTTGTCTTAACTTGCATTGTGTAACCTTCAGATTAGCAGCACTCTCTCTCCATCTGTGATGTTGACTGCCTCCGTGGTTTGCATCATTAACCCTCTGTAGCTGTGGGGCTAATAACACAAACCCAAGTGTCCATGGCTCAGATCTCCTGAATAGGGAGATTGTCGGGAGAGAGTGATGGGGTCATCACTCATGTCAAATTCCTGGCCAAAGTGGCCACTTTGTCTGGGAAAAAGATCTGCCTTTGTCACGGCTTGGCAGTCATTCAGTCCCCTCTAGTGAAAGACGCTCACAACAGTGGAACAAGACCTCAAAAGGTAGAGTCACTGAAGTACGGAAATCTCGTAATGCCAAAAAACACTTTTTTCATTAATATTGAAAATTTTTGTGCTTCTCTTTGTGTTCAGTAAATGGCTTGTTGGCCCATTAGACACTGACATCTGTTCATAACACATTTCTCCTGTGATCAAGCAGAAAATCTATTTTGTACAAGTGTTGGAAAGCTGGCTTTTTTGAGATTTTCACCTGGCGGTGATTCGAGACACTGAAAGTAAAGAGCGGCACTCATTCACACCCAACACAGACTCCGAACCAGCCCCTTCATGCAGGGATAATTAATATGTCAAGCCATCAATTAGGAAACTTAAAACAGGCCATATATAACTTGGCAGAGAGTTTGAGGTGTAGTTCGCGTTCATGAAGTGTGAATCAACACGGATATAATAATGAGTGATGATTGTTGAGGTTACACAATAGAATATGTTTCTGTGTGTGGAAGAAAAAGTGACATCATCCAGCAACAGTAAGTTATGTTGAAGGAAATTTCAAATTTATTAGAAATATAAAATGCCAATGATGCATGATCTACACTGGTCACAAGTTGGTAGATTTCTGCTAATCACCGACACACAAACTTCTTTAGTGCCGTGCTTGAGCGGAAATCTTGGCTAAGCTGTGTTTTGTAAGGTGCAGTGTGTTATATCTGAACATGTTTTTTTCTTCTTTTTGAATGATTACTTCATAGCTGCACATGTAACAATGTCATTTTTGAAGGCTGAGAAATCAGAATCAGGTTGCCTCTCCAGCCTTCTCCGTCTTTCTCCTGTTGACAAACCAGCTAAATGTCAAATCTGTCAACGGTTACTACTTTACCCCAAACGACAAAAGAGGGGTCGGGTTGCTGCTGCGATTCAGTGTTTGTTTGAAACCGGGAGAAGCTTGACACATGAGAGATTGGATTCTGGTGTTAAAGATATTTCCCCCAAGTACAACATTTGTATTTCATCTTAACACATATTTAACCTGATACTACATTGTTCAGTGTAAAGCTCTTCTGTAAATTTCTGATTTTTCTTCCCAATTTAAGTGAACTTTATGTTAGTTCTGCATGAAAACAAATGCAGGTATTCAGATAATGACTCAGTCTCAAATAGATGCAAGGAATTAAATATGAAAATTTTGCAGGAAGCTTTGAGCTTAATTATACTAACCAGAAAAAATGTACGTTGTTTTTTGTCATCTGATCACAACTATTAATTAGTTGGTGAATGACAGCTAACTCATACATGTACATGTTTTCCTAATTGCAAAATACAAACAAAATGTGGTGCCAAAAGTATACGAGAAGTCAAAGTGGAAAAGCTTTTCACATGCTTGCTTCACTGGGAAATCGTTTTTACTTGTGCTAAACAGGGTGGGTGTGGGCAGGACGTATTTTTAAAGGCTACTCTTCAGATTCTTGAAGAGCTCTCAGACCCTGTTTGACAAATCGTCATCTGCTGTTTGCCGAGAAACTGGCCGATCAGACATCCATTGAAAGACACTAAGGTGTGGTGTCACCACCTCCAGTTTTCAGCCATTACATCAGCCAGTAAAGCTGACTGTGGCTCTGATGCAATCCTTCTCATTTTGTCCATTTTCTACTCCTCTTCATTTCTCAGCATCACCCTATCCGTCATCATTTCTTTCATATTTCACAGGTTAGACATTACTTGCCCCAAAACCACTGCAGCCAAAAGACCTTGGGGCCGAGTGAAAGACAAAAAAGACAAACAGTGTCTTCTTTTAGCTTCATTTTGACTATTTATCAATAGGAGGCTGTAACGTGAAAGATGGGAGCCACATATATTCACTTTTTGATTTGGCCATGCCTGGAGGAGTGAAGATAGAGATTGATGAGTTTATTAAATCTAGAGAGACTCCCAGACAGTTCATTAAAACTACAGTGTTTAGAGCCCCTCACAATGCAGGTCAGTTATGTAGTAGCTTATCACAATGAAGCTTGTCCATCATAAAGAAGGCAGAAAGAGGATTCCAATTGTTTTTCAGTTGCCAGCCATGGATATATTTTTCTGAAATGTTTTTTTTTCTGTCATGGTAATGCTATATCAATAATGTTGAAACACTCCCCAGTAACTTCTTACTTGTTTAGAGAAAGAATATGGAGTTCTTTTTGAAGCATTGGATAGAAATCAATAGAAACGATTTGGTACTTGTGAAGTCCCTAAGTGAGTCCCTGAACACCTGCTGTGTTTTTCATGGTGTGGACAAAATTAGATCAACTGGGCTTAGATGCCTGGAGGATCTTATTCTGTGTTTTTTGAGTTGATTTATAAGATGTTTTGTACACTGGATTTTTGTTGATTTGCATTCACTCTTGTTTCTTCGTTTCCTGCAGTGTTGCTTTTGCTTTTGCTTCTTTTTTAACTTATTTTCTGAAATGTTCTCTTGCATTTGCACTTCAGAGCCATGGGTGTTTGGAGATTGATTGATGGAGAGCTCTGTTAGTCTTTAGCTCAACCTACAGGTCAGTCATTGCTCCACTTCTATTGTCTTCACACGTCTTTGCATATTGATGCAGAGGCCCTTTCCACATGGCTTCTGGCTTTCATGGGATGACTTGTTTCATCTACATCCAGATGCCCGTTCCTTCAAACATAAACTTTGAAAGAAAACATGACATTTGCTGTGTAGTTGCGTTGTATAGTATGTAGTAACATGAGTTAGAATGGCATGGGCTTGTTTGTGTCTGTGTTTCAGTGTGTGAAGCGAGAGGTGGAGCACCATTTTGTTGGTTAAGCATTCTCCTGTGCTCTCTCACAGTGGCTAAACTGCTGACTGGCCTGTTCCAGTTCTGAGATTGAGAACATGTGCAATATATAGCTTTACACACACAAACACACACATTAATGTACCCTGTACACACAATTGAAGGTCTTACATGGCTTTACATGGAGTGCTGGTGCTCAGCCAGCAGCTGCTGCCAGCAACCCATCATCACACTTTTCACCTGGCAGTGTCTCGATGAGTGTGCAGGTGTTGATGTGTGTATCTCTGATATGGTAATGTGTCAGAAAACAAAGTGCTGGCAAAGTGAGTCATATGCACTGAGACATAGAACAACAGTAAAGACTGTTAACAAGCAGAGGGCCTCATTCCAGACACATTATGTCTTGTAATAGGCTTCATCTTGAACTGATTACACTTGTTCCCCCAACAGCAGCTGCCAGTCATGCATTACTTTTCTAAATGCGTTGTACTGTGGTAGTTCATGAACAGGACATTTTACTGATATTGCAGCAGATTATTGTTAACGCAGACTGATCACAATGAAATGTTACCGACTGACATCAGCTCACTGGTGCACTACTAGAGAAACAAGATGAAACAGAGGCATTACTGGCATCATTTGCTCTACAGAGTCAGAGAAAATATCAATGTTTAGGTTGACGTCGAAGCCAGATGACGACATAGTTCTGAAGCGAGTAGTTATTGCTGTAATTTAAATATTTTTCTTTGTTTTGGACCACTGGAATTAAATGAGGACTTTGAAGATGCTGCCATGGCTTTCTGGGATTTTAGGTCAGGAGTCCAAATTTCCACAAGTGGTTGGTTGTTAAATTTAATAGATTTACCCTAAAAAGTCACATAAATACTAGGATAGACTCTAGCTCCTTGTACCCCTGCAAAGAATAGATAATAGATCAGTGGAAAAATATTAACAATGAGTCTTAAAAAGTGCAGTTTGTTTTGTTCCTAGAATGATAATTTCACCTCAGGTAAAACCCACAAAGGCCACAAACAAACAATTACCTCTGTGTCTGGTAGCCACAGTCCTGCTGTCACTAGTTCACATTTTAGAAACTCTAATCAGGTAATGAAAAAATAGTTGACAGATGAATGATAATTAAAATGATTTTTAGTTGCAGCCTATGTTCCTTGTCTTTTCCCCTCTGCTGTTTCTTTGCTGGGATCAGTGGCCAAAGAGAAGTACTGCCAGCTCATCCTGCTGTCTGTCACTCTTCACCAGCCAAACACAGAGCTCCAGTTACATCCGACAACAACAGCCTCTACTTCATAGACACACTCAAATGGAGAGGCCTTCTTTGTCCAGGCATGTGTTCCACTACAACTGGCCTCTTAACACAGCAAATACATACTGTAAGAGAATTTGCCTGAGCTGTGGAGAGAGGGTTGTCGAGGCGCAGTAGCTGCCATGACTTGTGACAGATTTTCTGGGCTGGTTTTTGTATGGTGTACCGTGAGGATAATGAAATACAGTTTGGGTTATTCAGCTGACTTTTCTGAAGGCCATGTTGGATGTCCACAACTGGGCAGATAAACAGTTCATTCTGCAAATACTTTGAATTCTTCAGTGGTGTTCTTTATCTATTCATTATTCTATATGTGTGTTTGACTATTTCCTGCCCTTTGCCTCTCCCTTTGTCACTTAAACATACATTATACCTCAACATGCAGCTTGGGCCCTGTCTCCTATAGTTTTATACAACTAATATTAAACCAGTTACTTTCTTATGCAGGACACTGACACCAGTTCCTAGTGTCAAATTAACTGCGCTGTGTGCTCCCAATCATTCACCTCAATTTTCACCTGACCTTATCAATGACTTCTCTGTAGTTTGGGAATGCCGCACTTCTTGAATTGAAAAATAAACTCAAAAGGCAGCCGTTTAGACTCTTCTTAAACATGATAAGCAAACCAAATTAGTAATATAAATGTTTTTTGTAGGAGATAGGGTTGTACAGCTTACATCCAGTTAAATTAATAAGTCACATTTTCTCTAGAAAGAGAAGGGTTTGGAAATAAGTTAAGTTGGTTCAGAGGCTTCTGTACTGAAAATGTGTTCAGCTGCACTTTGTCAAAGTGGGCAGCTTATTCAAATACTTTTAGAATCAAGCCCGATACATGTTTGTGTGATTCATCTCCAGGAAACTGAATTTGCATTTGTGACCTTTTGTGACACCAACAGAAGTATATGGCTGATTCCCACATGCTGTTTTTGAAATTCATGCATGCAATCTGTGGAATTTCCTTAGTTTGTTAGTAAACGTCTGATGTTTCTGATGTTTGTATGCAGCCATAAAGCACAAAATCATCTGCTAACACAGTGGTTTGAGCAGATTTAAAGTTGTGATAGTGCGATTTAGTGTGACGCCTGTGGATTTTATTTATGATCTTTAATTTCTACTTTAATTTTCTTGTCCTACAGTACTTCATAATTCAACTTCTAAAACATTAGGAGGTTAGTATCATACTTCAGTTTTTACTGCACTATGTTTATGTGGTAACTTTAGTTATTACTTTTCAAAATCAGATCATTCAAACATAATGCTGTATAATCATAAGAATTTATTGATCCTTGGTGAAAATTTCACAAGCTGCTCAGCAGTGCTTCAAATTATAAGCACATAAGGTCGTTAAAATGAGCTCCACCTTTATCAACTGCAACATTTAATGTGATGTACTCAATAATGCATTCATAATTATCATCCAGTAATATACTTGAACAGGAAATGAGGCATTCTGCATAATAAGTACTTTTACTTTTGGTACAGTTGGTTTATTATATTTATTTATTCATAATATTTCTTACACTTTATTTAACCAATTATACAAATGTGAGAGAAAGCAAAAAAGAAGGGTTGGGGGGTTCAGGGGGGTGGTGACAGTTAGGGGTATGGTAAGGCATGCATTGTCTCGATTTGGTTAGTGTGCATCAGTCTCAGAACTGTTTGTTTTTCTTTAACTACGTGGTCCTCTACAGGAAACTTTGAAGAAATTATTAGGATGTAGCAGACCTGTAAAATAAAGCATTATCATTTTTTTAAACATTTCCTTGTTTTCTTGATAGAATTGGTGGTGTTGTGAGCTCTTTGTATTTGTATCGCCCCTGCCCTTCAGAGAACCTGAGTCCGCCACTGCCTCCAAGTAACTGCTTAAAGTGAGTAATGTGACACCGTGCTAGGCTTGTGTCCTCAGAGAACACATCTCTATGTGTCAACCTCTCTGGAGAGCAGAAACACATTCATCACATTCCCCTTGTACACTGTATACAGTCCATATGCATATAAACTACCACACACACTCACACATGTATTGATCAAACTAACCTTCATATGTGTCCAATTGCAAGCTGTTTTCTGGTTGACCATGCCACCAAAATCACAAATCGGACATCGTTCGGCCATGAATTAAATGTGGCTGTGATGTGCACCACGACTAAAAACGCAAAAATAAAACAGATGTCATAGGTCTTCTTGAATGTGTTTGTTCAAATATAGAGTGGTACATGGTGTGGTGAGAGACTGTGATGAAGTTTCACCAAAACAGCCCAAACATCTATATGATGTCACTGCAAAGAAAATTTCAACTTATAATAGGCAATCTCACACAAAAACATAAATCACAGTGAAATAATTTGCCCACGAAAAACAAAAAGCCATAATTCAACATGTTTGTCACAGAGGATGTGTAATGTATAACACTGTATTACTTACATTGTGATGTAATACTTTGTAGCTACATTGATTTCAGGCAGCAGTAATGTGTCAAGAGCAAATTTTTCCTGAAGGAACAACAAAGTAAATGTTCATTACTGAATCCCAAAAGAACTCCCAGGCACCTTGAATTCAGCAAAGAAGGCCTATTTATTAGCACCACTCACTGGCACATTCATCCGGCATAAATGCCTTCATCGGGGAGCCATTGTCTCCACTGAGTCTTATTTTTTCCTTTTCAGTGTCATAATTTGTCCTACATGGCTTATCAGTGGATTATCACCCATTTCCTTCTGCCTGCTGTGACGCTCTACAAAGTGACAGATGTCAAGAGCTTAGTCCCAGATGTACAGCTCTCTCTCTCTCTCGTACACACACACACGCACGCACACATACAAATATCATGTAACTGCTCTGCTTGTGCTGATGAGTATGATTGCCTACTGAAGTATGATTAATTGAATCGGTTGTATTTGGACTAAAATTGCACTAGGTGGTAACACAACATGATGCAATGCCTGTCAGCCAAGATCATTAATTACAGTGATTATACTTAGCACACCAAAAACATGTATACACACAAATGCAGGCACTAAATGACTCCACCTGTGCACCTGTTGACACAGGTGTACATGCACTGTGTGTGTGTGTGTGTGCAACAGACGTTTCACTCTCTGAAAGTGACTGTCGTCTCTGTGTGTGAATTTCCGTGTTTTTTGAGCAGCCAGTACTCGTGGCACATCAGCATTGCAGGACAGAGCTCGAGACAAGCGACAAACAAGCTCATATTCATGCATCACATCTGAGTAATAGCTGGTGGCGTCTGTGACTTTTCTCTGACAAATGTCCTTTTTCATTAGACTCAACAACATTCCATCTCTCCTGCCTCCATGTACTAAAGCTTCCCGGGGGGAAACGAGCCATTTAAAGTTATAATCTACAGTTTATTCTTTTATTTTGTGCCATACACTATTTGCTACAGCTGTTTATTTATTTGTTATTTACCTCAGTAACTTTGAACAAATCGCCATCTACAGATGTAGAGACACATGTAGTACAGACTGGAGCACAGAGGCTGGATAGCATCATCCTCTTATAAACACAACAAGATAGATGCCAAGCAAGAAAACAAGATGCATTTCTTTGAGTTGGAGAGAATTAGAAGTGTGTAGAGATTTCATATAATCTAATCTTGCATATGTCTCTTTTACTGTTATAATGCATCAGACAAAAGTCATAACTGTTTTTTCACTTAGAAACGTGTCTTTATGGTCCTCTTGCTTTATGCTTTGTAGGCCTCATGAGTTAATGTTGTATCTCAAAGTGTACAAATTATTGCCAGGTTAAAAAAAAAGAGGTTGTGCTGAAGAAAACTGTACCAAACATTGGCATGTTAAACATATTTTTATGTTGGTATAAAGATAAAATCACAATAGCCAAAAATATTCTAAGACTCCTAGTTAACACAATAAGTCACTCTCATCTGTTTTCCCTATGACCTTTTATTAAATGACTGATTTGCTAACCTCAGTACAATTCCAGCACACAGAGAGAATTTAGAAATGATTATTTCTTGCAACAAAAATTCCGGGGCGATGTGCAGTTAATGGGATGGCGGGGGAGCGGTGGAGGCGTCGTGTCTGACACGCAGTCTGACTTTCAGCAGCCTTGTCTTTTGTCTTCTCTTTCTCTTTCTCTGCCTCCTCTATTTTAGTCTTTCTCTCACATTTGCTTTCACTTACACACACAGACACTTTTGGGACACCAACGAAAAGCACTGACCATGATTAATGCATCATTTCACACAATACTTGTTCTATTTTTAGCTGGTTTTACGTGTCTTAAAGATTCTTTGGTTCAAAGTTCTCTGAGGTATTTAGCCCTTCTTTCAGTGATGAATACAGTAACTCAGAGTAGAAACATATCTACAGTGGGTACGGAAAGTATTCAGACCCCCTTAAATTTTTCACTCTGTTATATTGCAGCCATATGCTAAAATCATTTAAGTTCATTTTTTTCCTCATTAATGTACACACAGCACCCCATATTGACAGAAAAACACAGAATTTTTGACATTTTTGCAGATTTATTAAAAAAGAAAAACTGAAATATCACATGGTCATAAGTATTCAGACCCTTTGCTGTGACACTCATATATTTAACTTAGGCTCTGTCCATTTCATCTGATCATCCCTGAGATGGTTCTACTCCTTCATTTGAGTCCAGCTGTGTTTGATTATACTGATT
>NW_018127938.1:875578-912079 GCF_001952655.1 Monopterus albus
CCCATTGAGCATCTCTGGAGAGACCTGAAAATGGCTGTCCACCAACGTTTACCATCCAACCTGACAGCACTGGAGAGGATCTGCAAGGAGGAATGGCAGAGGATCCCCAAATGCAGGTGTGAAAACTTGTTGCATCATTCCCAAAAAGACTCATGGCTGTATTAGCTCAAAAGGGTGCTTATATGAGTGTCACAGCAAAGGGTCTGAATACTTATGACCATGTGATATTTCAGTTTTTCTTTTTTAATAAATCTGCAAAAATGTCAAACATTCTGTGTTTTTCTGTCAATATGGGGTGCTGTGTGTACATTAATGAGGGAAAAAATGAACTTAAATGATTTTAGCATATGGCTGCAATATAACAAAGAGTGAAAATTTAAGGGGGTCTGAATACCTTCCATACCCACTGTATATCATATTCCTGTCTGTCTGTCTCACACCAAGCTACGTTTTAGTTCCATATTCTTTTTGCATACTAAGCTCTTGCTGGTGCGTGAACCCTCTGAAGGTTTAACAGGACTTGTTAAAGTCAGTCCTATTTTTGTCACTCATCCATCCACAAACTATAACACACTCCCATTTTCTGAGAGGAAAGTAGCCCCATTTGTCAGCACCGTCACTGCTGTGTTTTCTCATTTGTCTGTCAGTGATTCGACTCGGTGAGTTAACAGCAATCTAATTCCCGCCATTCCTTCATTTGCCGATCACTCTCACTTGGGTGTCAGAGACTTGCTAGAGTGATTTAGTGCCCAGGAACTCCACTTCTCCAAGTGGAAACTCGCAGAGAGAAGGAAGGGCTTTCCGTTCTCATATGATGATTGATAAATGATAGTCAGTGGGCCTCCAAGCCTTCATTGACCCACTGTAATAAGTGGTTATATAGCAAAGAGAAACATGTGACTAAATCCTTCCACTGCTCTGTCGTCAGTCTGCTGTCCGTCTGTCTTTTTTGTTTCTTTCCTTTTGCTGTAACAGTGTAGCCTCTGTCTACGACTATGCCCCTAATCTGTGTTAACTGAAGCTTTTCTGTTCAACTTTGGGTCTTTTTCTGGCCGACACATTAGTGTGATGGATTGTTAGAAAATAGTGGTGACCGCATGCTGCAATTTTAGGCCAATGTAGTCCACCTTAATTTTAAATTGATTTCAAATGGACTGAGACAGAACCCATTTTGAACTGTGCTTAAAGAAACAGTTTGTAATTTTTGTGTGTTTGTCAGGTCTAGCACTGTCACAGATTTTTTCAAGTGCACAGTACAATGTTCCTCACAGGTGTTTTGTGCCTGAATCGGTAAATTGATTTAGTTTTTCCTTAGGTATAGCTGCCAATCTGCAATATGATGGACAAGCAACAGTAACAGTCATGCATAATATATGCAAACATAAATGTTCGTGGGCTTTCTATGTATGGGACACTGCTTCTTGTATTGGCAGTGATTGTTGGATTGGACTTAAATCATGGTCTGCAGAATCATGCACTATGAATACAGTGCCTAGGGGGACCAGTCTGGGTTTTATTAGATTTATGTTTTTGAAGTTCTCATGTTTAAATTTTTCCAGTTCTTTCATTTCGTCACAGGTTTTAGGGAATATTTATAGTCTTACTGTATTGTTATGACATATGGTTCAAATCCTGGATGTGTCAGGTGGGAGTGGATTCAAAGCCTTCTAAGCGCTGGGCATTTTTAGTATGGGTGAGGAGGTGGGGAATTATCTTCTAAGATTTCCAGTGTCATGCTCAGCTTACTGAAATATTACTTGTGGTTTTGTTTTCCTCATCCATTGAAAAAAATGTTAATGTCTCTAGAAGTAACTAGACTCTGTTCAGTCCAGTTGAGCTTAATTGCACTGTGCAGCTCCTGGAAGTGCTAATAACATGTTTGGTCAGAGTACAACTGATGTTCAGCAAGTAGCGACTACATCTGAGTGACACAGTCGTGTTTAATTCAATTGTCTTTTTAAACTGGTTCTAATTATCATTTTGAGTTGTTATTCTTCATCTTCAGCTGATCTAGATTTTGAGCCATAACTGATGCGATACGATAAGACCTGACAATTTATCCACCCATTTTTTAATTCCCGTTCATGGTTTGCAAAGAAAGACAACACTCTGTGATGTAGATGTCACCCAGCGACTGCTGCAAGTGTGTTTGATTAAATCTGCACTTGTCCTTGTTGTTGTCAACAAGCACACTTGGCATCACTCGATAGTATCTAGCTCATGCGAGTATATTACAGAGGAGTGCCACAGATTGTGTGCAAAGGAACATACCTTCATCTTGGATATCAAACATTTGGCAGCGGACCCAGTGCAAGTAACCCAATGAGCAATGAACAGAACAAGGATAAAAGCTCATCCTGTGAGTAATGTTGGTAAAAAAAAAAAAAAAGAAAAGAGGCTGGTTATCCTGAGGTCCTTTCCTGGACCAATAGAGCTTTAGACTGATGCAGTCAAACTGAATAATGGGATAATTTTATTGTAAGAAAATCTAAATAATGAAACTATATTTACGTTTTTATATTTTGTCAAAACTATTTGTCCAGTGTCTTCATTAGATGTAGGCAGATTTGAAGATAGGAGATGGAACAGATCCTCTGGAGTATAGATGGTGGTGGTGGCAGTCATGGGTCAAGTGTGGATATCTAACCAACGAGACCCTTCAGTACCCAAAGGTTTGGGCTGGGTTCACATGGAAAATTAGAAATTATGGGTTTGGACACCTAGGTTGAACTTTAGGCTAGACAGGAACAGTTAAATGTCTGCTTCGTTTAATTATAAGGGGAAAACACCATAAAAACTCAACTGTGTCGCACTCAGGTCGGGTACAGACGTTATATACTATAAACTTGTTGGCTCCGGGTTGGGTTCGGATGCCACAGTCTTGGGCACAAGTCAGGATCAGACAGAAATATGCGGCCTGATCCATGCTCTAGTGGTGGGGTCAAGCCAGCAAATGGTTGCTGGAAGCCTTGGATCATATCCCTGGACATCATGAAGGCATGGAGGTGATAAGGAGGAGGCAGGTTATACAATCATAGGTCTGAAAGACAAGTGGGCAGAATTGCAACAATACTTAAAGAGCAGCAGCGAGTGTTTGGTTGGCTTGAGCAATGCAGGCAGAAAGATCTCTGATCTCATGATTGAAGTTTGAAATTTGACAGCAGAGGTGACAAAGGGAAATCAATCAGGAGTAAATGGCAAGCAAGTGGCATTTGAGACTCGACATACTCAGGTAGTAACTCAGTTCACATCGACAGTAAATGCAAATAACTTTGCTCTTGTTGAGAGAACCATCTGGCAGGACTTTGAAGCTGAACATTCAAAAGATCATTTTCTTTATCCATTTCTGCTCATTTCTCGCTTCCTGATTTTCCAAACTATGGGGCGGCCTGAGGGTCATAATCACAGGATGTGCTTGCGTTAATTGCGCGTCAAAAACATTTGTGGCGTTAAAAGGAATTTGTGTTAACACGTTTGTGCTAACCTTGACAGCCTTTTTGACTTTATAGCTCACAAAGTGCATATGTATGAAGAAAGCAGAATCAATATTCCACAGCAAAGTTCATCTTAGCAAATGCTTTCTATCTTCTGTTTAAAAAAGTCTGACACCTAAAACTGGTCAGAGATTCAGTCGAGTGCAACATTTTCAAGTTTTCCTTAATGTACTTGATTCAAATCTACCATCAACTGCCACTCAATGATCTGCACTTCTTTTTTGTAGTGTTCTTATAATTATTGCAGTTTATGACAGAGTACTTGCATATTTATACTTTTTATGTCTTTGTTGGTTTTATTGCTTTATTGTTGTCTTGATGCTGCCTTACTGAAAATGATTTAAAACATCCACCTGTGGGACTGCTGAGATTGGCACTGCCTTAAAGGTCTTGGCAAGTGAAATTGTTCTTCCTTTTTATGTGCTTTACTCTCATGCGTCATGCTCCAGGGAGGACAAATTAAACACAGGTTTATGCTTCTTCGCTCACACAGGTTTGGGCACATGGACTGTATCACTGTTCATCATTAACCTCCCTGTGGCTGTCTCTACTGTTACCCTCCAGCTAATGTTTTGTCATCTGAAGCTGTGATATTATGTGAATTAGCCCATGGCGGAGATTGCCTTGTACTAGTGATTCATCACCTGTTTGGCAGAGGTGACTGCAGAGCAAATGACTGAATGGCTACTGGGATGACGTGCAGAGTGAGCATCTGGTGTAGGAGGTTAATTGAGGGCGATTAAGGTGATTAATGGCTTTGTTTGAAGTAAAAACACAAGACAGACTAGTTCTGTTACAGAGTAAATATGTGGGGGAAAAAATCAATCAGAGGCAGGAGTGCAGAATGATTGGAGAAGGTAGCAGTCAGGTGTGTTAGAGCATGTGGACTATTTAGGCTCTCGGCTTAATGGCAATATGAGAGAATGACAGTGTGAATGTTTTGGCTGTGACATAGACTTGATCATGATCATTTAGGGGGCAAGAGTAATATTGACTAGTTGGAGAAAAGCTTCTGTTTTCACACTGCTTCGTTTCTGTTACTGCGTGAAACTTTCTGTGTGTGTGTGTGTGTGTGTGTGTTTTAAGTTCAAACATGCTCAAATACACTTGAAGTGTGGTAGTGGAGAAAATCCATGATTTCTCCACCACAGATGCTGCTCTCTTTCGCTGTAAGCCCCACAGCCCTGAAAATCTTGTTACTCTGAAACAGGAAGCAATTCCAACCAAGCGGGTCAAGAAGTGGTTGCATTTTCCTCAGGCATGAGGATTTTGGAGAGTCAGGGCTCCAGCATCAGAGCAGATATCACGGTGAATAACACTCATTTTGTGGCTTAGAAAAGTGCTGAGTTCCTGTTGTTATTTGGATTCATATTTCTGAAAGGTTCTGCACAGCGTCTGGCGTACAGCTGGGCCTCTGAAGTCCAAATTTCACTTCTCCCTTCCAGTTCTGGCCTCAAGAACAGTCAAAAGATCTTAAGGACATAGCAGTGCATTTTTCACAACCATTTAAGACAAGGCAATGTTGTTTAATAGTGTAGTTACTTAAAGGGGAACTTCAACGGTTTTGCATGGCACTGAAACTATATAACAGGGTGAATTATGATCCAGGCTGTTATGGGTCTGCATCCTTTAGGTCAGGGGTGTCCACACTTTTTCACCTTGTGAGCTACTTTTCAAATGACCAAGTCAAAATGATCTACCTACAGTTAAAATACTAAACATATATTTATTTACATACAGAGTATACCTTATGTAAACACAATATATGCTGGTGCACCTTGCAAAACTGCATGAACCTTAAGGCACACCACAGTTCAGTACTTTGGTCATTAGTTTACTCTGATGACTTGCACTGAATGGAATCAGCCAGGGCTGCATAGTCCAGACAGTAGCTGCTGGTAGCCAGCCTAAAGCAGACTTCCAAATGGTCATCAGTCATGGTGGAGCGGTATTTGGACCTAATAATCTCCATGTGAGAAAGTGCTGACTCACATAAATAAGTAGAGCCAAATAATGCAGTCAATGGCACATTTCCTCATGTTTGGGTACTTTTCCTCTGTAAGCTCCAAAACGGTTCATTAGCCCTGGACTTCAGCTGAATGTCAGTCTGTAGTGTCAATATCCCATCCTCCAGACCAGTTCAGGTGAAACAGCGTTGCAATTTTTGATGCGAGTGAATCAAGCTCAATATCTTCCCTAAATGGGGAGCACATAAATGTAGTGACTGGCTCGAGTGAGGCAAAGTCTTGAAAGCTTTTGTCAAACTCTGACCTGCAATTGTCAATCTGCTTTGTGTAGCACACAATGTCAAGTAGCGCACATGCTTTCCATTGCGTCTCCAACTCTGATGCGAGGTTTTGGAAGTTCTGCAAAATGTTGCATTTTTTGTTTGAAAGCATTAACTAAGCTCATTATGAGATCTACCGACACTACCTTTGCGATCAACTGGTTGATCACGATCGACATATTGGGCAGCCCTGCTTTAGGTCAAATAACACAGTTACGAACATTTCCCACAATGCAAGTCAAAAGCATCTTTCTACAAACTTTTTTTGTTTGTACCCTCCAAGCCTAAGCGAGAAAACCCTGATAGCATCAGTATGACATTAGTTTTCTTAGCAAAGGTGCTTTTCTAATCAAAGGACACATTAATATGGCTTTTGACGAGTACACTGTGTTAAAAGTAGTTTCAGTATATGGTCTTGTTTTTCAATCGTTGTCATCACATTGGCTGCAGATCCTGTGTGAGCTGTAAAAAGTGATTTGTTATTTATTCATCTTGCTGACTTTTTAAAAATAATTATTTTTGCTTTGTTTACAGTGTGGAACATCCCATTCTTGCACTTCCTTTAATTTTCAATTACATGTCAGGCCAGGGGTTTAGATTTATGGGAGTGCTTGATTTTCCATCCAGTACCCGTTTATTTCTTTGAATTGCTTCACCTTACACTGAACCCTGTTTAGAAATTATTCATGAAGCATCATTAAACTTAGATCTATGATTCATAGCATCATGTGAGTTGAAAGTGGGCAGTCCATCGAAGCAAAGAGAGATACAAATTGGATAGCCTTACACAATAATTGAGGGTAGTCATGCAGTCGAGTATAAAGAACAATCTCTGCTTGTGTCTCTGCCATCCCCATTGCCATATGTTATATGTACTGTGAGCTAACTGTACCACCTCTATTACTTAGTTCATATCACTGGTGTAAAATCCAGGAGTTATAGTGCAGTTTAAACTGAATAACAGACCTACAGCATAAAGCCATACATACTGTATATTTCCAACTTAACTACAGCATTGTATTCAGATTGACAAATTATATTTAACACCAGAACAACTGGGAAACTAGTGAAATCTAGAAAATCTCCAGAATTCATCCATACTGGATGGATTCATTC
Organism: Monopterus albus; assembly: GCF_001952655.1. NCBI lineage: Eukaryota > Metazoa > Chordata > Actinopteri > Synbranchiformes > Synbranchidae > Monopterus > Monopterus albus. Next base: position 882,476 of record NW_018127938.1, read on the forward strand.
ATATTCTTATAGCATCTTTTCAATTTTCTGCTCATAAGACTTAATTGTGCTGCATTAGTAGATGTTTTGAGTTGTTATGAATTTCTTTCCCCTGAGCAATTTCCTAGAGAATTTGTAAAATGAGCCAAGTGGCGAGCAATGAAAAGAGGATCAGGATTTGTCAAGGTTGTCTGTGAAAAGAAAGACGCATGTCTGAGTTCAGGGAAGTGCTTCATTTCAAAACCCAGAAAACACTTAATAGTGAGAGAGTTGAGCAAGAAGACAGACACAGTGACAGACTTTGCTGCATCCTCAATCTATTTCACCACCAGTTAAAACACCAACCTGAAAAAGAGGCTTTGTTCCCTATAAGTGGCTTTAACTTGTGTTTGAAACATGTGATGTTTAATAACATACTTGTACCGATACTGTTTATATTGTAAAGGCTATTTGACTTAATTGTATGTCATCCTCTGTCCCTGCCATGTTTTGGCGCTGGCATGGTTGAGGCCTTTGTCTGTGAGAATAATCTCTCCTCACTAAAAGGGAAAGTAAAATGCTTTAAAACATGTTGCTGATCTTGGCAGGTTGAATCACATTTATGGGTTATAGTGACTTACAGGTTTCCTGTTATCATGCCATCTCACATTGCCCACACATTTCCTTGAATGCTCGTGACTCCCTCCCAGCACTTTGCCTCTGTGGCAGCTGTTATTCTTAAAGGTCTGTGAACCTGACATCAAAACACGGTTTTATATGTCATTAAACTCCACTGTCCTCTCAGAAGTCATCAGTCACTTGTAAGAGGGTGCCAGTATGTTAGCATCTGAGGGTGCACAGATCAGGACATGAATAACATCAGAGTGGCTCAGATTACCACAAGTCAGAATGTGGTCAAGGAGCTTGGTTGAGTTTTGGTTTGCAGAGTTTTCTATAGAATAAAATTTGAACCAAGCTGGGTAAATACTGCTTTAATGGTCAGACAGTTTGAGCTGTTTTTGCATTAGTATTATGGCTACCACCCTTGGTCTATAAGGTTCCTGAACTTTTATTTTATGCATGTGAGACCTCTGAGACTGAGGTACAGAACATTTAAGATTATGCTAAAGCTGTGTGAAGTTTGATGCTTTTTAATGTCTCCAAGGAAATTGCTGACATTTATAACTTGAATTACAATGTGCTTACCAGTCAAAGGCTTGGACACACTTTCCCGCTGAATTGATTGAGATACTGTGTCCAAACTTTGGCTTGTAGTGTATATGCTAAATAATCATATCTGATGAGACAGATTACTCGGCCATTCTCATCGCTGTTTGCTTTTACATCTGCAAAAGTGCCTAATTTTCTGCAATGAAGGAAAGGAAAAGATGAGTACTGATGAGAGAGAAGCTTTGAGAAAACATGCTAATGAGAAGAAACTGGAAAAAAGGCAAGATGGCAACTTACAGGAGATGACAACACCAACCCACATTTTGATGGGCTGTAATGGCACCGTAGGGTTTTGTGTTGACTGATATCAGTAAGATAGAGGTTACACATGACTTCAAGGTTGTTCTGAGCTCTTGTCAAAGAAAGTCAGATTCATATAGCTCAATATTATAATTTCTAATTCTGATTACATAAGGAAAATACCTCTTCAGTACTATATACTTCAGTTGTTTTGAGGATGGAGAGACAGCTAGTGAGAGAGAGGTGAGACAAAGTGCTGTCTTGTGGCCTGCTTTGGTTTCTAATATTGCAGAGGTAGTTGTTCAGCGGCCAAGCTGCACCATGTGATGGTAACTGGATCAGCACACAGCTGTGATCGTGGGCACCCTCGGTCATCCCCAAGGCTGCTGGAATAGCAAGAGGGCAGCTCTGCAAACATGCAAACACACAAATAATTGTGCGTACATGCACACGTACCCACACCGGCGTATGGAAAATCCTAAATAGTACAGGATGAGGGTAAGTGGGGAGGTGCAGGAGAGAACTCTACCCTGCCTGTTTCAAAGATGTTTTTAAAGCTGTGAAATTTCTAGCCCAACCACGGCAGGCTCAGTTACACACAGGGCTGTCTTTTAAACCAAGAGCTGCTGTGTTTGTTCTTCTGTTAAATGAAGGTGGCGGTAGTTAGACTGGAACCCAATACAGTCAGTTAGGTATGTTTCTGTCAGGGGGCAGACCAGACACTTGCTCTCTATTAAAGCCTTGTTGTTTCTATTAACTGAGGCTGATCAATGGGAATTCATGGAATAGCTACATATGTTAGAAAGAGAACTTTAGTCAAACTTTAGTCTGAAAATGTGTCCGATACAAACTTATGGTAGGGCACCATAATGTCTGTTTAATTGTCATAAACGCTCAAACTTTCGCAAACACATCCTCAGTAAATGAAGCAGAAATACAATGGGAAATTAAATTTGTACTTGGTTTGTTTTTGTTTTCAGGGAAGACAAAGATGAGTTTTAAATGATGTTTTTTTGGACTTTTTATTGACAGATTTATAAGTTGTGTGATGATATGATCTATTGATTGATTGATTGTCAGTGTGTTCTAGGCTTCAAAACCTTTCACTGATTTCATCACTGAAAGTTAACATTTACAGTACAAACATCTCTTAGATATCACTGTCAAATCTGGACAAAACCTGATGAATGATTCCTGACACTGTTTTCTACTGTCTAAATCAATGACATCATTGGCTGGAGGGGTCAGGATAATTGAAGTCTGGCACTTCAAGAGGAGGCGAAGCCACATCTTTTTACGCTTTGACTCTAGCTGTGCCTAGTGATGCCTGAACAGCAATTTTCTACTATTATATAATTAATTTATTTCAAGAGGTCATTATCTGGCGTCAAAATAATTGTGCAACCTGAGGCAATGCTATGGAGACGCTTTTATTACTGACCTGTCAAACTAGGATTGCTGTAACCATGTCCCAAACACATGCACGCACACTGTGTCTTCATTCCTTGTGGGGACCTTACATTGACTTACATTCATTTCCTGTAGACTTATCCTAACCTTAACCAGCCTTTGGTCCCTGCATGGATGGCCGAGTCCCCACAGTGTGAGTGTGTTAACAGGTTTCGTTCCCCATAATGTCAGTAATACAAAGGCATACACACACAGCTGTAACGTAACCCTACACTAGTATGTCTTAGTCAGACATGGCTACCAAACACCAGAGAGCATGCAGGCCTGTTGCAGGGCAGGGTGGGAAAGGAGAGAATCCAAAGTGCGTAGCAAGTTGGCAGACAGATCAAACGCTCTGCCCTGAACCCTGATACGCAATGTTGCAGATACTTGGTGAAATAAATAGAGGGAGTACTGCCTGGAGTATAATGATAACATCCATCAGTGCACCCAAGATAGCGGTCTTGACATATAAAAAGCCATGCATGAAATTCAGGTATTTGTCCTTGGGGAATGAATTTATCTTTCTCAGTAAAGAGAAAATTTTATGACTTGTGTCAATTTTACTGTCAAACAAAACACTGCTAATGTTGACTCTCATAGAATTATTATCAACCTTTTGTTTTTATTTTTAATGAGTTAGATTTAGGACTGGAATAAAGTGATAAAAGGACAGTGAATCAACCTATCCAGTAGGAGACAAACAAAATAAACCAAAGCAGCAATTACCTTTCTAGGTTCCTAACATTAACACCCCACTCCACCCACATATGCACAATGGTAGCTGGTACCTACTCACTCAGTTAAACCAATTATAGGCACTCACCTGCAGCTCACCAAACACAAACCACACCACAACAGGTTCACATTCAATAGCAACCACCAGTATGATACATCAGTACATCCTGAACTGTGATAGCTACCACGCAGCACACCTTCAACTTCATGGTAGATCAAGACCAAACTTTCCTCCCACACACTATGTACGTGTTTCCGATCTCAGTCAGTGCAGCTCTGATTTTAAGGATACTAACCAGATAATCACTGAAAAATAATAGTTATGCTGTTTCCCACTTTTCAATTTCACTGTGTCAGAAGCAGGGTCCCCAGTAACCTGGAGAGTGTTTTTCACTTTCTGAAATGTGCTATAACAATGTTATAAAATTCAGATAGCAGCTCTCTTAAAAGTGCCAAAGGAAATGACCTTGCCCCACCAAGACATGTGCTGCTCGCTCTGCAGCGAGCAGAGCTGGCAGGACGATCAAAGGCTTTCCACTGAACCCTGATACTAAATGTTGCCGATGATCTGTCCAAGGGGAGATCTAATAGTTCATACCAAACAAGTCGAGAGGTCTGGCCACTTCATTCGGGTCCTGAAGTGAGGCCACAGTTCTGTGAACAACTCCCTTGAGTGAGCTTTTACCTTCCATGTCTGTTTTTGCACACAGCTGGGGTAAACACTGCAAATGAACACAATTTGAAAATAAAAATCATTTTTGATAGTTCTGTATTATTCAGCTGTAGTATGATGGCTAGAAACGGGGCTATGGTGCCTGTGTAAAGACTGCAAGACTTGGCTCTTGATGGCAGGAGGGAAAGACAAACAACAGGGTGGAGGTGAAATAAAAGAGCTTTAGAGAATTTAGAGTACTTGTTGGACTAACTCTGCATCGCATCACCCCCTCCCACTTGCTCTCTCTCTCTCACTGTTGCTGCTGATAGAGTCTGTATGTTACAGGGAAATGCCAAAGCAAAGCTTTTATACCCTAAACAGAGTGAAATCAATCCGGCTGAAATGGAAATGAGGCACAAGCTGAAAATGAATAGCAGGAGAACCAGAGGTGGGTGACAAAAGGCAAAGGGTGTGGAATGAGAAGGGCTTTTACAAATCCAAAAACATGTTTCAACCTGTTGAAACTGATTGCGTATCAAATCAGAGCTTTCCAAAGAGCACAGAACAATAAAGCTAATCTGTCTTTCCCTGGCACGGTTCTAACAAGAACACAAATGTGAGTGGCTCTCAATTAAGGCTTCACACACTTTGTCTAACGACACACCAGAATGAAACATGAGGAAAGTTGAAGAAGGAGCTCTTCCCCTTCCTTTTGCTAGGCAAAAAAATGAATTTATATTCTTTGTGTTATTCTTCATAGAAGTCCTTGTCACCCGTTTGTGATGTACTCTTATCGTTTTATCATCATAGTAAAACTGGCGATTTGTAATCTCTACAAGCAAAAGGTTTTAATATCGTAAAATTGGTGCAGATAGTGAACAATGAAATGCAGTGGCATGTATTTATCTCTTTCAGGCTCACAACCTCATCTTCCTTTGTGTCACACTCCCCTTTGTGTCTGTCTATGAGAAGAAGGGGAGATGGGTGCTCTGATATGCTGGTAGCTACTCTCAAACAAAGACATGGAGCAGCACACTATCAACTCGATGTTGATGCCACGAGGTCCAGAGTTGTCAAAGTATCTGACCTCCATCTCTGTGAGATTACAGCACAAAACAAAGGAAAAAACAGAGAAGGAGAGAAAAAGTAGAAAGTGGATATAGACCAAATGCATGTCCAAACAAACTTGGCACACAATAAAGAACAATGTCACCTAGGCAACACTGGCAGCCTTCGATTCACCCTTTGGTGAATAGTTCCCATCTTCCCTGTGTGATGACATGAAACTGTATGAAAGGTTTAAGAGTATGGTGTGTGATCAGTCAGTTTTAGGTTATTTAAAATACCGGGGTTGGATGGCTTTACCAACAGCCATTTCTCTTCTCTTATAGAAACATTTTTGGAAACTTTTTTTCTTCTTCTTCTTCTTGACAAACCACCTACTTCACCTTTCATTCTTCCGTTTTCTTATTAGTTAAAAAGAGATTTCTGAGCAGCACTCTCACTGCGATACCCGAGAGCAGCTCAGAGATCAGGCAACCACAGCAAGACTTTAGATGTAAAAATCAAAGCATAAAGTATGAAATGAGCACAGCTTCAAACAGCATTTAACTTTTTCATCAACTGTTTTACAGATGTACTGCATAGTTTTTCTGCAGGAAAAGGTGTTAAAATACAGTTGGCGTGAGAGGGTCATAGTAGCGTGGTTCAGTACACAGTGCTGACAGAGAAGTATAAAACAGGATTATATATTTAAAGTGTACATTTTTTACAAAAAATGCTCGCTGTAGGTAGGTAAATAAAACTAGACTATAGTTTTCATTGCCATATTTTAAAATAAATTTTTATGAAAAATAAAAAATACAAACAGTAATTTATGTTCTGGAAATGATTTAAAAATATTTTATCTATTAAGGCTTTAAAGAAACCAGCCCTTGTCAAGAAAAGTGTTAATACACTACAATAGACAGTTTTATATCCATTCCCTCAACATCAGTTTGTAGTCTGCACTAGGGTTGTGAAGGTCCACGTATTCATACAGAACCGTTTTGATACAGTAGGCTTGTTTTTTCAAATACACATTCCCACACAAACATGTTAAGTAGCTGACTGGAGCGCAATGGCCAGTGCAAACGAGAAGCCAGAGCTAGAAGTCCTTCCTTTATTATGAAGGTCTCCTGTTTGGGAACACTTTGGTTTTCTGGCGAAATGCAACAACGGACACAGACAAGTGGTTAAAATGTCTAATTTGTTTATTGTGCTCTGGTCAGCCATTTATTATGTTCATTCTGTTTTAATCTGGCATGTTTTTGGCAGCTCGAAACAATTTGGGTATCACTACTGCAAAGAAAATGAGCATAGTGCAAACATTTAAACAGCCTTTCCCTGTTTGTTTAGTAGAGCACTTATTAGTAGTTTGCAGTAGTATTTATTCTTTATTCTGTTTTACTTATATATATATATTATACTGTATATATATATACTTTTATACACCCCTAGTCTGCACATAAAGTGCACTACTACACTGCTTTCCATTTGTCTGTCAGCTCCTCAGCAGAGCCTCTACAGAGAAAGGTAACAGCCTCACGGTTGGAGTCCTGACTGAACTACTGTGAGGGCTCTTGACAGAGTCAGCATGAGGAACTGCCTGGGCGGCAGGAGTGTCTGTGCTCCAGTCCTTGGCTGTCAGAGGTCTGGGCTCAAAAGTCTTGCTGGGTGCTGTGACGTTTGGTCGGCCCATGATACCTAGATCTGAGCCAAGAATAAAGCGTGTGACAGTTGGTGAGCCATTTAAGTCCATTATTTCTCTTGGTTTTGAAGGGGATTTGACAAGGTCTAGACCTGGCAAGGTTCTTCTGTCTTGTCTGAGTCTTTGTTGTGATGGTAGAGCTATCAGCTCTTGGCAGTCTTTCCTTTCGTTATTTTGCACCTCCTCATCCTCCCTGGTTTGCTCTGAGCTTTGACATAACATGATATCACTGTGATCACTTTCTGTGGAATCTCTGCTTTTCAGGTGGAAAAACTGATAGAACTGGAAGTCATACTCATTCAGAGGCTTATATTTATACAAAGGCACATAGTTGGATGTCCCTGCACCAGTAGGGTCCTTGTTGAGAGGGCAGTATTGGAGGCTGGGGGAGATGTGCAGGGGTGGAGGGCGATGAACAGGGACAAAGCCAGAGAAGGAGAAGGGAAGATCATGTTGCAGTTCTCTCTGTCTCAGCTCGTGCTCCAGCATCACATTCTCCAGCTCCTTGTCTGCGAAGGCTCGCCTCTTCCTCATCCGCGCACTGATGGAGGGGCACATGAAGTGTGTTTGTCTGTGTTGTGCCTGCTTGGACCAGGAAGAAGTGTCGTCCTCTAGCGGTACCACTGGTTTTAATCCTGCACATGGAAGGCAAAGCCACATGCTGCTATTATGTACTGAGCTATTTATGAATTAGGAAATTGTTCCACCCAGTTAATTGTTGTGTTTATGCTTGAGTAGTTTATTTAACACTTTATACAGTTGGTTAGCAATATCATTTTTACTTTACTGAGAGTACAGAGAAGCTGAGAGGGCTATAAAGAAAGCACAGCCACTAGCAGGCTTTGACTGCAAGCCAGCAGGTGCTACTACACACTGTCTGTTCCAATAATTGCCTGTTGTTGTGACAGTGAAGCCACAATGATCAGGCTTGTTCAGATCAATTAAGTGTGTGTAATACTGTCCACAAAGAAGTACAGGCAGTGTCAGCCCAAGGAGGCTCTGTAAATTCAGGTGCAATTTCAGTACTGTCTCTGAGTATGTATTTAATATATACAGATGTAGACAATTCACATGTGTGGTAACTAACACTGTTTGTTTATGGGGACGAACATCTGAAGAAAGGGTTTCCCACAAGGTCAACAATGCATTTCAGGCTTAGAATCTGGTCTTTAGCTAGGCATAGGATAAAGCTTGTGATGTTGCATGTATCGGTTCTGGGTAAACCTTCGGGGTTTTAATGTCCTAACACCATTGAACAAAACATTGCTCTCGTTTTTGTTTTATTTCCCAGAATGTGAATGAATCCTTTATACAGTAAGTAAAAAAGACTTTAGTTTGACAAGTCAGCAGTGAATGCCTTCCTCCCCTAGCAGACAACATACCAAGTCGATTAATTTTTGATGTTGCATGAATGAAATTTAAGCAAAATGTAAAAGGTATTTAGATTATAATTTAAGGGTTTCATCTGATCAGCTAAAAACTGTGTTTTCTATCCTAGTCAGGAAGAAAAAATATGTATTAATGAGAAAAGGGATGTGAATTTACCCTGCAGGATGCTCTTAGCCAGGATGCTTGTCTCTGCCGCTCTGCTGTAACGCTGATACCCTGCCCTCTGTAACGGAGCTGCACACCTGACCCACCTTTTACCCTGGAAGAAACATGGGAACAGGAATTAGATATCTGGACTTCATATTATAATGAGACTGTCCCCCACGAGTCTCGACTGTTAATATTTTATAATTAAAAGTTCTACATTTTGCTTTCACCTGTAAAAACAAACTGTTTAAGCACCTTATTATGAAACAAAGTTATGTTAAACTATCTTCTGAGAGACTTGCAAGTTAATTACTGTATATTTTATATTTCAGATGACTATTTTCTTGTGGTGTAATATGGACTTTAATGTATCTCTTGTATAAAGAAAAACATGATCAGAATAAAACTGATTAAATAGAACTTAAATATTCAAACTGACAGCTCTCAGTCGAACATCCAGAGCCCCAAATGGTAAAACACAGCTGATTTAACTTAAAAAAAAAAGCAAAAGAGATGGACATTATGTTGTGTAAAAGATAAAATAAGTAATAAAGAATGAAAATGTATGTTTCAGGCTATTATATTTCTACATTTTAAGGGCAAATGAAATCAAGCTTTCCCCTATGTGCTGCCATAGATGGCCCAAATTCTGCCAGACATTTATTCTCAGCACTTCTGTAAAGTGTTTCACTTCAGAAAACAGATGCATGAACAGGTAACAAAATTATGCAGTGATAAACAAAAATATATTCCGGCCTTAAGTCCCTTTGCCTTTTTTTCAGTGATTTAATGTTGCCAATAGAGACATTTTGACCCACAGATTTTTATTCTTGCTTGTTTTCTTTTTGTTTTTTTAAGGACTATTCCTTATAATCACATAGTGGAGGTGACGGTTTATTCATCTTATTTCCCATGCTTTCTCCATCACTTAGCTGCCCTTGTGCCCCCTTACCTCCGCAGCTTGCTTCCGCCTCAAAGCGACCTGCGCTGCCATGACGCGCTGCCGCTCCACCACCAGCAGGCAGCAGGCACAGCGACAGTCCCTCCAGCGGCAGAAGCGTTTGTGGCCTTTCAAGCATGAAACGACGCCGTGGTTCCGACAGCGGGCGCATTTGGGGCTCCGAGTCATCTTGCGTGGTTTCTGCTGCTGGCGCTCTGGAGACAGGGCCACTTTATTCTGGCCTTCGTTCCAGGAGCAACCGTGCTGCCCGGCGCATCCGTCAGAACTTGTCACGTCAACGACTTCTTCAGATTTTAGGATGTCAGATTTTGCCGTAGTGTGTAGCTGTCGGTCTCCTTTCGGCACAGAGTACATCTATGGCAAATAGCACCGGAATCACGCTTTTAACGCTTTGTGTTTCTCCTAATGCTGAGCAGACTTTCAGCAAAAGATAGAACAGGATTTTAAGTCAAGATACAGTAAAGCAAACGTGATGGTTATAAATACTTATTAATTGATGTAAAAATAAATCCAGAGGACCTGGTAAAGCACAGCAGGGGTGCTGTTTTACGCACAAACAGAACAATTCCAGCACCGCAGCATCTGTGAAATCACAGGTTGCAACAGACTCTCCTAATGTAAATGCATAAGCTTCCCTCAGTTAGAAACTAAAATGATGCATTAAAAGTATTACGGAGACTGTGCTCCTCAATATTACAGAAAACTAATTCTTAGCACCAAGCCGTGATGTGTTGCGTCCCGCTACAGTCTGCTACTAAAACTACAGCCACAGCCTTCACAGGGTGGAAACTTTGCAGAGTGCCGCCAGACTTTTGAAATGTTAAGCCTCTCTCAGCTGCTCTCTGACACTGTTTCCAAAAACAAGCGGATAGTAGACCGGGCCACAATGCCGAGCTCCTGGCGCGGGACAGATGAGCAAAGCTTTGGGGAAGCCCGTTTAGAGCAAGAGCAGCTCCCTCTCCTTATAAAACCCCATACCTGTCCTGTCCCGCGCTGCCCTGCCCACCCTCGACCTTGTTCTCATCTTTCAGCAGAAATTTGGGAACTTGCCACACACGTGTGTCCAAAAGCCTCACGTTAGTTAAAAGATCAACATTTACATAATAAGAGTTAGAAGCAGAGAAATTTTGTGTCAAAGTCGTTTTAAATAATGTAACTGACAATTAAATTATTTAAAAAATACAACCTGGCTTTTGTAATTACAACTACAATTATTAACTATCATTATTATAATACTTATATTATTAATAATGAGAGACCAGGCGAGCTAAAGGACTGGGCTTGCTTCAACACACACACACACACACACACACACACACACACACACACACACATTATGAAGCTGTGTGTTTTACCAGACTCCTACAGACTAATTACGGACACGCCTTAGGGATAGCAGGCGAGTGGACAAACAAAGTAGGGGCAGAGAGGGGGAGAAACATGTTTCCATGTTGACTCATCTTCACATTCATATTTATTCATAATACCGTTAAATAAGCCAGTGATTTCAATTTTATACTGCCACTATTTCCGGGCCTAAATCAGAATAATCAAACTATTAAAATGCATAAATATTCCCACTTAGTAAAGGTTTTTAACACTGGCTATTTAACAATGAATTATTTTGTCACTCTTTTAAAAATTAATGCAATTTGAAGTGGATGGCATAATGAATCACGTGATAAAAAGACGATACTGTAGGTAGTAATATTATTTTTTTAACATACAAGTTCAGTGTAGATTATTCATTGGATAGTTTCATTGGATGCTGATGTTATGCTGCACTCAACGTCCTCAGTAATATTCACTGCTCATGTAGTCCTGGGTATAAAAAGAGCTGCTGTTTTCTTACATCCAGATAGCTCTGCCGTGATAGTATGAAATGTCTGCTCCCTACTGGCTGGATCCTGTAATTACATCCACTGTATTTCTTCCAGGCTAGAATTAGAAACTCTTGAGGGTGAATTTCTGTCATATCACCATCCTAAGCTACACAAGCATGTCCACTACAGGCTCATGTGTTTTGTCATTTGGCAGATTTCCACAATTAAGCCCAACATTGCACAACCAGAAAAACACATGATCCTGTACATCTAAACTCCCCTCTATCAGGTGAATAGCAACAGCCATAGTGCCCACATAGAGCAGGAAGAGAGGAAGGTGTTATATACATGTCAGAAAATAAACAGAAACTGTGTTTTTATGATATGTTTAAACAAAACAATGCCCTCAATTTTCTGGTGAGAACAATCTACAAATGGATGGATGAGTGATCTACTATGCTGTATAGTACATAATGTTTGAGACTTGTACAGTATGCCCATGGAAAGGAGGTCCTTATTAATACTATCAACCCTGCTGCTGTCTGCAGTATAGTTCACCTCTCAAAGCCCCTTGACTCTTAGACAAATTGACTGTCATCAACAGTGGCACGATGCTCTGGTATCCTGTCACATGTCCTTCCCTTCCCTGTACTCACTCACTACGTCCTGTGGTTGTACTGAGAGTTGTGTCCATCTATGCCTATTTTCATAGCAGAGATGGAGTTTGACAGACTCCTCGGTTCCCACCATTCGGCCTTCCACAGTATCCTCTTCCATCTGCCCTGTATGACTGCGCCCTCAATCAACTTGTGAAAGAAATCAAACAAAAGACAGACTACCACTAAGTTGCACTCAAGGACAAGAGGCTTCCTTCAATTTTGTGTAATGCGCTGAAGTTTAGAAAAGGAAAACAGAGGAATTTGGAGGTGGAGCACATTTTCAAACAAAACCCCGAGCTGAATGTGAATTCACTTCAAAGGGAGAAGGGAAAAGAGGCCAGGCTATGTTTCACAGTGGCTTTACACAAAGGCTTTTGCACCTCTATCTGCCTACTTCCAAAGAGCAAGAGAGACCTTTGCAGTTATCAGCTTAACACAGAAGCCATTAAGCTGACAGGGTTTTCAAGGAAGGTTGAAAATGGAGGTTAGAGAGTATTTGCATTTGTCAAGCCAGTTAAGCTGGAACAAACTCCCTCTTAGATAGATGCACTTCTGACCTCACCACATTAGACATCAGAGGTTTTAGTTAGCTGTTTTAGTGGTAAAATAACTTTGGATGTTTCATAACAGCAGATTACACCTGTAATTTGTGATGTCTAGGCTGTTGAAGGGCAAAAGCAGTGCTGTCCCAGACCAGGTGACAGGACTGTGCAGAGATGATGCTTCACAGAATGTAGGCAAACCTGATTTAACTTTCCAAGGTACAAAGATATTTTTGCTCAGGTGTGGGTGAGAGAGATGTGAACAGTCAGATGTAATCAGAGTGAAGCAGAAAATATATCAGGCCACAGATATTCTAGCTCTTCGAACTCTTAAAATGTTTTAAAATAATGGTTTAGCTGGTCTGCCATAAATGATGAATTAACGCATGTAAGTCAGTCAGTCCATTTGTAGCCATGAGAGTGCAGAGGATCTGCTGAAGTGTTCAGTGTTCCGGCCAAAAAACCTGAGAGGAGAGAATGAAAGAGGACTAGGTCCAGATTAGACTTTTTGGCTGTGCTTCTGTGTCTGTTGATATAGCTGTGACCATGGTGACATTTTTGTTTCTGTGATGTTATGCTTGGTGACCTCAAGAAAATATTCCAGGAGACAGAATTCTCTCCCTCATGGCCCATTGAGCTGGTACTTTGCGCTGTTGGCTCCAGCATCCCCTTCTGCCCTTTGGTGCATCTGGTCCTTTATTCTTCCTCTGTTCACGCCTTCCATCTCTCTTTTTTTTTTTTACCTCCTTCCAATCTTTTTTCTTTTTCATTTTCCACATTTTTGTTTTTCATGCTTGTTTGCCATTGTTGTATTGAATGCATACTGTAGCATCAGTGCAGTCATGTTTAATTGTGTAGCTGAATACAATCACAGCAGCTCATATAAACATCAAGTGCTCCAGCCGCTTCTGTCTGACACATACGACACATACCGTAGGTGCCTTTTCCTGAATTAGTACCCTTAAGGTGAACAGGAGAAAAGGTCATGGATAAACTGTTAAAATCACCTTGAAAAAGAAACAACAGCATTGTATGGGGAAAGAGCGGGATTTGTTATGGTTAGTGGACATTTGACATCAAATGTCTTTAAAGTTATAGAAGAGTTAACAAGGCATTTTACAGTTTTTTTCTGTTGCTAACAAGCATTGACCAATACTTAAAATACTTTTTCTAAACTCTTAACACAGCAACACAGTTACATCACACACCTGGCCAAATGGTTCATTTTCGGACCAAAACCACATTTTGTTAAATAAATACAAACTTTACATTTCACAATGCAAAATACCATTTTCTACATATACTAACTTTATCAAAACACAGCAAACCTGACTCATAATTGAGTCGTTTGATCAAAACATTAGCACTAGTTTTCTATCCAACAGGAACATATAGTCAGTCATAGTGCACAGACTGTCAAAATGTAAAAAAGTAATCACTTTACAAAAATGACATTACTTCTCATTGAACTGTATACAATATGAAAACCATCTTTGATATCCAAAAATGTAGAAATACAGTAATTCAGTCAGCCTTACTGTAAACACACTAAAATTGTGTGTGTGGATAAATTTCGTATAGTATATGTACAGTGGAGCCATCAGTACTTTATGGATTATAAAAAAAAGGGCAGAATTGCTGCAGTAAAGGCTTTACGGTATTAGCATTTGTTTAGAATGCCTTATCCACCCCTGGCAATCTTCAGCTGAGATGTCTCTGCAGCCAGCCTCCATTGCATCCAGAAGGGACATTTGATCATGTGGTCGATGATCATAGACTTTCCACCTCCACACAGACAAAAATTCCTCAATGGGATTAAGGAGTGGAGAGTATGGAGGAAGAAAAAGTGAAATCATTCTCGGATGGGCTGCAAACCAATTTGTGACTGCTTGTGAATGGTGGAATGCTACGTTGTCCTGTGCAATAACAAATATTGTCATGTTTCCTCCCACTTGTTCCCTTTCTGCTTCTGGCACCAGTTGTTGATGAAGGTCATCTAGAAACAAAAGAAGGCGCTCTGTGTTATAGGGACCTATCTGGATTTTCTGCAGGACCAAACCAGCACTTGAGATTGCAGCGCACATTGTGATATTTGCTCCTCTCTGACAAATTGGAACCAGCTGTTTCCCAAGTAGAACAATAATTCTTATCAGCTCTTTGAGCTGTTGTGGCAAAAGTAGAGGCTTTACATTATATTTAAAGTTTGGATCATTAGGTCTTCAATTCTGTCATGATGTGTTTAAGCATTTGTTAGAGATATTTGAAAGATCCATTATTTTGCTATGGGGTAAGCTTGTGTGAAAAGAAAATGTAAGCATTTTAGAAACGTGTGCATTGACTAAATCTTGTGTGAAAACGACATTAATTGTATTAATGGTATGGTCACAACAGACAGATGTTGTGATAATTGTGTTTAGAGTTTTGAAAATGTGAATACAGAACGGACAAATGGATGTTAGCAACTGCAAAAAACTGTAAATGTTGCTTGGAATTGGGAAATGAAATGTTTCACTGGCTCATTTTTTTTCACCCCGACCTCCACCCCGTGCAGACTTTGTCACTACATAACGATGTCCCTTACCTTCCTCCTTTGCATCTGTTGTAATTACTACAGTCACTAGAGGGTTATGTCATTGGAACATAAATACATCATTTTGGGGTATTGGCTACAAAGACTTATGCCGTCTTAAATGACCACTAAATGTCACTTAACAATAAAATGTAACTGGGTCATAATAAGCTGCTTGCTCAAACAACCGTAAATGGGTTATGGTTAGTTTTTTTATGGGAGGACAGTCACCTTCTAAAGCAAGTTGTAAAATTATTATTTACTTCTACCAAGTGCAAAGATTGGTTGTCCTTTACAGAGTGGACAGACCTGTTGTAGTATATATTGGATCCGTTCATTGTGAAGCATTTTGAGGGAAATTTGTGATTTTTGGTTATATAAATAAGATCTGACTTAAACATACAGTGCCTTGCGAAAGTATTCGGCCCCCTTGAACTTTGCGACCTTTTGCCACATTTCAGGCTCCAAACATAAAGATATAAAACTAATTTTTTGTGAAGAATCAACAACAAGTGGGACACAATCATGAAGTGGAACGAAATTTATTGGATATTTCAAACTTTTTTAACAAATAAAAAAACTGAAAAATTGGGCGTGCAAAATTATTCAGCCCCTTTACTTTCAGTGCAGCAAACTCTCTCCAGAAGTTCAGTGAGGATCTCTGAATGATCCAATGTTGACCTAAATGACTAATGATGATAAATAGAATCCACCTGTGTGTAATCAAGTCTCCGTATAAATGCACCTGCACTGTGATAGTCTCAGAGGTCTGTTTAAAGCGCAGAGAGCATCATGAAGAACAAGGAACACACCAGGCAGGTCCGAGATACTGTTGTGGAGAAGTTTAAAGCCGGATTTGGATACAAAAAGATTTCCCAAGCTTTAAACATCCCAAGGAGCACTGTGCAAGTGATAATATTGAAATGGAAGGAGTATCAGACCACTGCAAATCTACCAAGACCTGGCCGTCCCTCTAAACTTTCAGCTCATACAAGGAGAAGACTGATCAGAGATGCAGCCAAGAGGCCCATGATCACTCTGGATGAACTGCAGAGATCTACAGCTGAGGTGGGAGACTCTGTCCATAGGACAACAATCAGTCGTATACTGCACAAATCTGGCCTTTATGGAAGAGTGGCAAGAAGAAAGCCATTTCTTAAAGATATCCATAAAAAGTGTCGTTTAAAGTTTGCCACAAGCCACCTGGGAGACACACCAAACATGTGGAAGAAGGTGCTCTGGTCAGATGAAACCAAAATCGAACTTTTTGGCAACAATGCAAAACGTTATGTTTGGCGTAAAAGCAACACAGCTCATCACCCTGAACACACCATCCCCACTGTCAAACATGGTGGTGGCAGCATCATGTTTTGGGCCTGCTTTTCTTCAGCAGGGACCGGGAAGATGGTTAAAATTGATGGGAAGATGGATGGAGCCAAATACAGGACCATTCTGGAAGGAAACCTGATGGAGTCTGCAAAAGACCTGAGACTGGGACGGAGATTTGTCTTCCAACAAGACAATGATCCAAAACATAAAGCAAAATCTACAATGGAATGGTTCACAAATAAACATATCCAGGTGTTAGAATGGCCAAGTCAAAGTCCAGACCTGAATCCAATCGAGAATCTGTGGAAAGAACTGAAAACTGCTGTTCACAAACGCTCTCCATCCAACCTCACTGAGCTCGAGCTGTTTTGCAAGGAGGCATGGGCAAAAATTTCAGTCTCTCGATGTGCAAAACTGATAGAGACATACCCCAAGTGACTTACAGCTGTAATCGCAGCAAAAGGTGGCGCTACAACGTATTAACTTAAGGGGGTTGAATAATTTTGCACGCCCAATTTTTCAGTTTTTTTATTTGTTAAAAAAGTTTGACATATCCAATAAATTTCGTTCCACTTCATGATTGTGTCCCACTTGTTGTTGATTCTTCACAAAAAATTACAGTTTTATATCTTTATGTTTGAAGCCTGAAATGTGGCAAAAGGTCGCAAAGTTCAAGGGGGCCGAATACTTTCGCAAGGCACTGTAACTTACTATTGGGTTGATCTTCCTGCAATCATTTTATATAGTTCACTACATTTTATTATGTCCAAGTTTGCTAACACTCATGTAACATAGAGACGGTTAGAATCTTTCTAACTATTGATTTGGTCTGGTTCAGGGTCAGGTTAAGAATGCCTCTTAAATGCAGACATAGCATTGTCATGTACACAGGGAACATCTCATGCCTGCCCCTTTCTCACATTCATTTTCATTTTTTCTCACCTCTCTCCTGCTCACATTACTATTGCTTCCTTTTTCATTCGTTGTCTCCAGTAGGCAACATCTGGGCATCACTAGGAGAAGGTTGAGCAAGGGTCCCCTTGTCTGTACTCCCATTCTTTTTATATTCACCACCTCTGATCAAATTTCTTTCTCACTGGCGTTAGATTCATAGGCACCCTGTACTCCCAGTGATGAGATACTCGAGCTGCAATAACAGGAGTACAACAACCTTACAATTTAGTAACCCCTATCAGATTGGATCTGTTTCTGCAGGTTTATTGGCTCATTTGTCTTTCGGGTTGTCTTAAGCTATTTCTTTGAAGGTGTGGTTTTATGAATGGTTAGTAATATCCCTTCAGACACAACAGTGCAGAGGTGGGGGACTCAAGTCAGACTTAAGTCACAAAACTGAAGACTTGAGACTTGCTTGACTAACATTGGTACCATTTTCCGACAGAGCACCATGAGTTGCCAACTCTTATCCCCACCACTTCACACTCGGCTGCAAACTTCCCCAGTGGGTGCTGGAGATCACGGTCTGATGAATAAAACCATATCATCAGCAAATAGCAGAGATACAATTCTGAATCGCTGCCTTAACTTGGTGAAGAAGTTGTGTGTCCCAGTGCTCCTGGGAGCTGTGTTGTTTGGGGCATTAGCCCTTGGCAGGGTCTCCCAAGGCATAATGGGTTCCAGGGGAGGGGCCAGACTAAGAAACGGTTCAAAAAAAGCCCTAATGATAATGGCAACTTTCAGTTAAGGAACATTTCATAAACCACGTTTGCAAAAATTCATTTGAATAAGTTTCGACTAATAAAAAATAAAAACAAAACAAAGATTGGTTGTCCTTTACAGAGTGGACAGACCTGTTGTAGTATGTATTGGATCCATTCATTGTGAAGTATTTTGAGGGAAATTTGTGATTTTTGATTATATAAATAAACTCTGACTTAAACATAATTAAAATATTAATTTTCTCTTGGTTACCTTGCACTTTTCCTGCAAGTGATGCACCCTCTTCCAAATATTCAAACATGCAAAATATTACTCATTTGTTTTTGCTTAAAATACCAAAAGGCAAATCTGAATTCCTCAGTACTTGTTGTAGGAAACTCCTGGTCCCTGCTCGATGCAGCAGGCGTCTGACAGATGCTTTGCAATGCAAATCATGTAATTATGACAAAATGTGAGATTATTCTAGGGTGTTGGCACCAGGGAGCTCTATTAAATGGCTTCTAATGTCATTTTATTCTGGCAAGATACACAAACAACACAAATACACAACATCTAATAAAGATAATCACCACTGTGCAGGCTCTAAAAAGCTTAAAACACCGTTCAAAATCTCATAGGTATTCACAGACAGATGGTCTTGATAAATCTCTTTTCCAAAATTTGTCTTCAGATTTTAATTAGAGAATATTAATTGACATTTGGCTTTAAATTGCTTTTGATAAGCAGCAGAAAGGAAGCAGGTAGCAGGAAGAGTGAGACTGTGCACCTGCTCTTCACATTAATGTGTTTGATCATGAAATATGCGTTGGAGGCAGGCACAGGCTGGGCTTCAATCCACAAGCTGCACCTCTAGAACGTCTGCCCTTTCGGTTTTCTTCAGTTTGAAACGCATAGCATCTTCTCTGCCGACTGCCTGTGAGAGCTGGGAAGAACGTCTGGAGAACCAGCGTTGGGGCTGCATTATAGATTCTCCCACGCTTCACTGTTTCTTCCATTAAATCTACTCATGAATCAAATTAGCTTTCATTCCTCGTCTGTCACTTTTTTCAAAGCCCACCAAGAATGCTAGCCCCAAACCATGGCCCTGATAAATGCTATGATGGAATGAATAAATTGAGCTTTACACAAATGGAATAAATAATAACAATAATAGTAATATTAGGTGGGAAAAGTGCAGCATAATTCAGCGGCTGCTGAAAACCTCATTAGCATACAGAAATTTGCTTTTCCACTTTATTGGGTCCTAATTGTTGATTCTCTGACTGGATGTCTGCCTACCTCTGGATAACAACACCAAGTAATTCTTCCTATGGGAAGAGTTAGTCAGAGATAGAGGGGAACTGGGGGTTGTATAGAATAAAGGAACTGAAGAAATGAAAACTAGCCACTCATTTACACACCTCCCACCGCCATCTTCCATTTGACAGTTGAAAAACAAAGTGTCCAGTGTGAGTAGGAGAGTGGGAGAAGAAATGGAATAAATCTAGTGTGAGACAGAGAGGACTAGACATCACAGGTCTATACTTTGAAGACAGCTACAGAAAGGACTCTTCTGGAGCAGCTGGAATTCTTTCAACTTCAAATGAAATAAATTAATATATGATGGGCATCAACTGAACCACAACAACACTGTGTGCTCTCCCTCTGTACACAGAGCAACTGAGGCTTTGATGTCTGTTATGAATTTCAGCCTATATATGCGCTTTAGATTATATCTTGAGGCTTTTCTTTGACAAGAGCTGTAATGTCGGACGCTGAAATGAAATCAAAAACGAAATCCCTTTTTTCATATTAACAATATAGTAATCAGGGTTTTTTCTGTCAGTTGCTTTGGTAGCTCATTCATCAAACCAATAACATTTCTGGCAATTTACTTTCATAGGCAACTATTTTGCATTAATCATTTGTATGTATGTATGCAGTGCAAGGTGTATTTACTTGGGTGAAAATAAAGAATGTTGATTTTGGGGAGGTAGATTGGTATATGCAGATTTTGCCATCAGTTTGCATCCTGTCTCATATCATAGTTTGTTATTTAAATATCATCATCATCAAAAGAGGACATTGATGGGCGCCACTGCTTTTTACTAACATCACCTCTGCCCTCCTTGTCTGAGCACAGTGTGCCCACAGTTTGCCCTCTCTGATTGTCCAACCCTTACCCACAGTGCCTGGTTTGGCTTATCAGAGGCTGAGAGCCTTTGATGAGTCTTGGTTTAAAGACATCAAAATCTCTTGCTGAGTCTGAGATCATGTGGGATGATCCAGATTTGGGCAGATATAGACAAAATCATAATTTCATCATGATTTCATAACCTTTGAAGCAGTTGAGATGAGGGTTATTGATCTTTTGAGACTCTGATCCTACCTTTTAAGTGAATACTTCAATCAAATGTCAGAATAAATCACTTTACAGGTCACTCACAGGTTTTTGATGCTAGATTTATGTTTCACACTTGCTCAAAAGCTATTTCCCCACAAAAATAGAGAGATCATTAAGGTGCCTAAACCAGGAGATACAGATTCATTACTCATCGGTCACTTAATTCTGTATTTTTTTTATAATACAGACAAAATGGGCAAAACTTTGACTCCCATTTTTTGTTTTTTAGATAACACTTGAAGACCAGCTGTAAAATATCTGAGACACCAACTTGTCAGTGGCTGAGGCTCAGGAGGTAGAGCTGCTCATCTCGTAATTGGAAGGTTGGTGGTTCAGTTGCTGGCCTCTCCAGTCCACATAGCAAAGTGTCCTTGAGCAAGACACTGATCCCCCAGTTGCTTCCAGTGATAGCACCGGTGTATCAGTGTGTGAGTGCTTGGGAGAGTGAATGGGCAAATAGTGTGGATGTGCTTGGAGTGTGCTGTAATGCATAGAAAAGCGCTATAAGACCATTTACTATTACCAAACTGTAGCTGCATTTGACCTTGAACTGTCTCAAATACAAGATGGGTTAAATGCGCCCATAAACAGTAATCAACACACAACAAATATAGTCTTTTTTTCCCCAAATGAAGCAGTGACACCACTGCAGAGTGAATCTTTATTGTGTGAAATAGCTTTGCTGTGAGCCAAGTCAAACAGCAAAGAATATATTGCACCTGTGTATGTCTGCTAATCTGACAAACAAACATTAGCATTTAAATAAAGTTTTACGGCTGTGTTGAGAGAGATATTATAGTTGATAGATGTGGCTTATTTTATCAGGAACAGCAGGAAGGGTGGGCTGCTCCTCATCATGAGAGACATGGCTGGTTATTATTATTGACAGCCAGATCATGTTTGTGTATGTGAGTGTGCATAAGTGTAATCCATTATGTTGCATGGTAATGTTGTTATTTAACACTCTGAAAAACAAGTACCTTAAACAAAAGATGCCCAGGAAGGTACAGTGTTTTGGTTAAATTGCTCTATTTTAAGCAAAGTTAGAATCAAATACAGCGTTATTGGTCAAGTATGTTTCCACTGAATATCCAATGTATTTACATACAAAACAAACATACAATAGCTGTTATGTTCAGGCAAATAGGTGCAAAAAACATACATACATATGGATAAATAACAAAAAACATATAGTACGAATCTTTGTCCAGTAAGTACAGTCTGTTTTGATTTATGTTTGCAACAATTTGCACATTTCATACTATTAAATATAAAGTGTAATGTATATGATTTGTACATATATTGGTAGTACATCGTTGTTGCACAGTTCACATCCAGGGTGTGAGGAGAGAGTAATTTTCCCTGCTTTGACTCTACAGGTGTGCAAGTCCTGAATGGTGGGAAGATCATCAGCATTTATAAGCAGAAAACACATAAATGGTTTATGACGCACTATAATGTCATTATAAGCAAACATTTTAAGTGTTTTTGTGGGTTATTTGTTAACAATTACAACTTCTCTGACAAAGTCTGAAACGTGCAAAAACAGTTTATGTATTCATATGTGTGTATACAACACAGCTGTAATTATATTTGAAAATATTCACACATGAACATATCCCTACAGTAAAAACATTCCATGTTTATGCAGTGCGTTAAAAAGTAAGCCATGCAAGTTGCAGGGACATCCATGTCTCTGTGTAGCAGGCTGCATGTTTGTACAAGATGATTCATTTTCCACTTGAGCACACACACACAAAGTCCACATACTCCTAGATTACACTATTACAAACCTCTAACAATCAAACAAGTTGTTCGATGTTTTTAAGAAAGGTAATATTTCAAAGCACAGCGTGCGATTGCCTCCAACTATGACCTGCACTATGTAACAAAGTCTCTCTTACTTTGAGATGTGATAACCCCTGGGGTATTTATTACCTGTGTGCTGTTATTTGTATATTACAGCAGTTGTTGCCTAAGAAATGGCTGTAACAAAAGCTTATAGTGCAGTAATATTTTATCTTCATATGTGACACATTTGTATAATGTATGTTTTAGTACTGAATTCTTGAGAGTACTTCCCTCTCTGTTTCTTGAGGGGCTACCATGTAATGCTTCTGGACATATTACATAATCATTTATTATGATTATGATGCTCATGATCATAATCATGATGATGATGGAGGTCAGCCTGGAAGATCAACACACACCCAATCAAACTGTCATAAACAGAGAGACAGGTAATGTAGTTAAGTAGATTTGGCAGGCAAAGACAAATCAATAGCCTACAACCATGCTGGATAAGAAACCATCACAGGCTACATTTGTACTGGACAGTGGATTTGTTTCAGGTGTAATATGCAACTTTTTAAAAATATACATGAATATATAGGTGTACCACATGTACACATGATGAGTCTATGTCTCTCTATGATTCTCTACTTGACTTCTGTTGGAAACAAATATTAAGACATTGAAAGACTATTGCCTGCCAATAAACTGGTTCACAGTCAGAAATATCAGCTCTGTTCCAGCTCCTTAAATATGCTGGTCATAACAGCCTGACACCATTGACATCAGAGGTAGGGTAATGTCATCACCACACTAGCCAAACCCTGTTGCTAAGCATCCAGAAGTGTTTTGAGCTTTGACTTACTGACACATACTATCATAGAGAAATGCTCATATAGCCACAGTCTGTCGAATATTTTGTTCCTCAGCCTGGAGCTTGTGTTAACACTGGCATCTCTAAAATTCTTTCATCCTCCGTTTGGCTAATGGCTTTTCTGTAGGTTTTCTGTATGTGGAACCAGTGTGGAGCTGGGCTGTGAGAATCAAGATGAGGCAAGTGGTCACAGCAGCAGAACTGGATTAGAGCGCAGTGAAAGCAGCAGATATAAATATCATTCGGTCTGTCTCCTCAAGATTGCATTTACAGTATGTACAACTGATTTGCAACAGCAGCTGTGTAATGCTGTCTGGATTATATTTTCTTTTAGCATCAGAAGAAATCTTTGGGGCAGCTGTGGCTCAGGGATGAAGTAAGCCTCTGACCTCAGGGTTGGCAGTTTCGATCCCCGGTCTCCCCCATCCCCGTGATGAAGTGTCCTTGAGCAAGACATCTGAACCCCAAGTGGCTCCCGGTGGCTACGCCAGCGCCTTGCATGGCAGCTCCACCATCATCGGTGAATCTGTAATCCACTTTGTCCAGGTAAGGTATATAAGTACAGTCATATAAGTACAGTCTATTTGCCATTTGTTAATGTATTTACATAACTGAAAAATAATGATACTGTTCCTACAATATTTGCTTTTTGCAAACACATGGTTCATGTTTTTTGAGAACACTGCCACCCCATACATACCATACATAAATGTAGCGCTTCCTGCTCTAGAAATACACTGCAGGGAACACTGTCTGTATATAAACATAATTTCTTAGGTTGCTTGAAGCATCTGTTTTGTGCATCCCTGCAGCTGCGCTTTCCCATTTCTCGTACTTGTAGTCTGCATATATACCAGGATAAATAGGCATAATCACTTATCTATTTAAAGCTCCAACTCTACTTTCTCTAAACACTAGTCCTGCTGACAAGGCATAAAATGTAATTGGGCCAGCTGGGACACTGTTGTCAGGCCAGTAGCCAGGCAAAGGACCATAAGAGCAAAAGCAGACAACTATATCAAATGTTTGGTATAAAAAAACAAAACAAAACAAAACCATGGATATTTAATGGTAAACTGAAGACACTGAGACACTGGCTCTTGGTCTTCTGTGTATGTATATACATATATACAGAGAGAAAATAAATTTCATCTGAGCAGTTAGCTATGAATGTACTTATGGCTGTGTCTCATCCCCTCTATTCTGTTTAGATGTAGATTGATTATTTCATGTTGGGTGGGCACAACCATCACAGTAAGCCATTGTGGAATGTCTAAATAAACATTTGTTATGGTGGTGGTGGCAGTGATTTTGCAGTTTGGAGGTAATGAAGGAAGAATGAGGTGACATTATTTGATAGGCAGACAGAGAGACAGAGGACAAATGCTGTTGTTGCGGTTGTCAAATCAAAAAAAGTAGCATAGGGCACATTTGCATCTGCAGGCGTCTGCCACATACGACAGCAGATTGATAATTCAAAAACATAAGCAAGTGCACACAGTCATACATGAACACACTCCCAATTTGCTATTCAGGTTGTTCACTTCCTCCTCTGCTTCCTTCACTGTTGTCCTCTCTCATCCTTCCCTCACTACCTTCTGCCACAACAACAGTCTAGAATGGGACATGTATGAATGCCAAACATTTAGCTAGTGTGTGTAACAAGCCACTAACACTGTAGTCCACTCATGCTTGTCTGACAACATTGTTATTAACCCTCTCCTCTCAATTACCAGACCCTATAGTCACTTTGACACATACTGACACACACACACACACATGCTTATTCACCCATGGGTGCACACATGCAAATGAGGTATGCAGACACAAGAAAATGAGAATATTTCAGACAGAGAAATTGGGATAGGAGAGTAATCGCTGTCCAACAAAGTCAAATATGACAAGAAAAAAATCAACCTTTGCTTGGGCTGTTGAGCATTTTCCCATGCCAGCTCTTGGGATATATAGGAAATTATGCAAATCATTTTCAGGCAGCATTTCCAGATGACTGACAGGCTCCCTAACTGGCAGTGTCCCTCTCTCCCTGTGCGTTTGTCTCCCCCCTCTCTCTGTCTTTTTCCTCTGTATCATTCTTTCCTTTTTTTTCTTTGTACACTTTTCATTTTACCTCTTTGTCAGTATTCCCCAACATAACTAAAATTGTTTACCTTGAGGAAACAGCCAGCTTCTGTAAGGTAAATAAAGGATTTTAGAATCAGGGGGCACCATTCATTTCTTCTCACAGTGTTAAATAGCTCACAGTCAGTGCATTTCATTGGCTTAGACTGACATGAAACCCTCCCGGTTGAATCATCTGTATAAAGGATTTGCAGCCTGTGTATATTAAAACCTGTTTATAGAAAAACTAACAGTGGAAGCCAGTTAAGTCCAATTACCCAGCTTAAAAATCTGTCGTGTGCCTCACTAGCAATGGGCATAAGCTAAAAACACATTTCTATATTTGGAGTAGAGTACAACCCATGCAATGTGAAGCTAAATGGGAAAAATCTAAAACTTTAATTTTTCACAGTGTCACCCTTGAGCTAAAGCTAAAGTTTGTGTACTATGCTTATACACTGCATTAGCATGCAGGCTTCTGCAGGCCTAAATGTTCCCTCAGTTTAGAAGGTTAAGCATCATGCATAAGTGATGTTTCCTTACAGTATCTCATGATTTAATATCATATTTGAATACATTATTCATCACAACATGGACAAATACACAGGTGACTTAGCTGCTTCTACAAATGGTCAAGGAGAAAGGAGGAGAAGGAGAGAAAATGAGGGTAGAGGATGCAAGTGGAGTAAAGGGGAAACGAGCAACACAGACCATCTTAAGATCGTGTAAATGTGCTGCCTTCTCAGCAATGAACATATCACCGAGGATTAGGCCTGCCTACAGAACTGGATTTTATCAATGCTATCTCACGAGTCCAAATTGTCATATCAACTGTTTCTACATGCTTGAAAGAATAAATCAAATCAAATCCTGTTTTTAGCAAGCAAGCCTATTAATTCTCATAGTGGGGTAATCATCGATTGTTTTAGCTGTGTTTGTAGAAGTTTGTTGGGCGTGTACTGTTGTGAGCAAGCATCTTAATCAGAACAACACAATTAGTTCTGTGCCCTCTGTCATCCTCATCTATCTTTTTGACAATGGAGCACATTCCATAAAGCCTCAGTTATTTGTTCTTTTGCATAATTTGCATAATTAGTAATAATCAGGATGAAAGTTACATC
Source organism: Monopterus albus (assembly GCF_001952655.1). Taxonomy (NCBI): domain Eukaryota; kingdom Metazoa; phylum Chordata; class Actinopteri; order Synbranchiformes; family Synbranchidae; genus Monopterus; species Monopterus albus. The sequence continues at coordinate 908,878 of NW_018127938.1, forward strand.
CAGTGGAACTGAAGTGAGTAACTGCCTACTGAGAAGAGCCAGTGCATGTTTGTTAGGCTAATAACCAGCATGTTTGATGTGTAAATTGTTGCATAATATTACTGATCATGCAGATGATCGAGTATTCACTTTACATATAATCATTATGCAGATTAAAATAAGTATACATATTTCATTGATAATTTGATATGCATCTTTATGAAAACTACCACAATGAAAAAGCAGGAAAATAAGCTGTTTAAAAAGTCTCTTCTCTCTTTGATTCTACAAAACATCTTCATTTCTCTGTATCTCTCTCTCCTAACCTCCTCCTTACCACACTGTATATCATGTTTGCAGTGGAACCTGTTACTTTTTTAGTGTCCATCTGCTATTTTGAGCTAAGCAACATGAATTTCACACCAAAGCCTGTGTTTAAACGCCCTCTTCTATCAAATCCGATGAATCTCCTTCGGCATTTCAGTCAAATCCCTCTAGTGCCAGCGTCTGGGCTGTAATGCTGTTCCAGGCCTGCTACCCTATGTCTAAGCTCGCACTCTTCCATGTCATTGCAGTGTCACACTCATGTGGAGAAAAGCCTGATGTGTCACTGTGGCAAGTTGTGGGTTCCGTTTTATTATGGAAAAATCCAATAAGTTACAACTTAAGCACAACCAAAAAGACACTTATTTGGTTGGGTGTCTTAAACAGTCCTCTCACAGAAACAGAAATATGACCAAAGAGCAAAAACAATGTAAATGTAGTCAGCAGCAGCTTAACAATTATTATAATATAACAATAACAATTATAATGATTACATGAAGACAAGTGTTTAAATGGTCTTGTGATTGTGTGAGTACTGTACTGTAGGTTTAGTCATGCTAATGATTTCAGTGTCCTGACTTAATCTTTACTATGAGCTGTCATTATCATTATAATAGTCAATAGATATGTCTATACTGTGCAGCACTTTGGGCCCTTCTGAGTTGTAAAGTGCTATATAAATGACGTTTATTATTATTATTATAAAGAAAGAAAGAAGAATAAAAAAGCAATAATCTATCATCTGTAATATAAAAGCAAAAAATAGTCAAATGCATGACTAACATATTTACTTAAATAATCAAATCACCCAAATTACAGTAAAACATATTTCCTAATTCCACAGACATCACTGTGAGTCGTTTCGGATGAAACTATTAAAGAGAGTGCTACCCGGTGTGTGACACAGACAGAAACACAGGATTGTGAGCTGTGAGAGTCTGGCCAAAGCATAAGCCGATTTAGAACTTGTTGAGGTTGGGGATGGACCCGCAGCATTGGCCCGTTAATATCTGAGAGGGCAGTGCCAGAGCAGATGGAAAAATAAAATGAGACAGAGAAAATCAATCCTATCAGACAGTGGTGGTGTCATTTCAGATTATGATCATAGCCCGTGTTCTGCAGCTCTGCCCTCAGTCTCTATTTGTAGTTTGCTGGTCTTACAGCCTCTTTCCTTTATATTTATACAGATTTTTCACTTATGCACTCAAAATGGAGATGCAGAAAGACTGATTTCTTGGTATTTATATGACACAAAAGCGAGAACAGGGTTGTCAGAGTATGTGACCTTTAATCACTTTCCATAAAGCTCTGCAAAGATCACGTCAATGTCACTTGACTTTTATCACTTTTTTTTTTTTTTTTTTTTTTTTTTTTTTACTGTTTTTCTGTACACTGTCCACACTGATTTATTGTGTTCAAGGAATCTATGGACTTAAGCTGCTCAGAGGACATTTTTATATTTACATATTCATCTTAACAGTTTGGCGGCAGATTTCTGGTGGATTTAAATGTAGGGAATCCTACAACTGCAATTATTAGTTCCCCTGTTCTCCCTCTCTCCTGAAATGGTTTAACTGTTGTTCTGTTTGACTACATGTGTTGCTACTGTCTCTGCCGTGGCAAAGATCCATTTAAGTTCCAGAAACAAAACTCACTCACTCAGGGTGGCTGTGGATCAGGAGGTAGAGCAAACTGTCACCTAACCAGAAGATTAGCGGTTTGATTCCTGGCTTGTCGGGTCAAAGTGTTCTTGAGCAAGACACTGAACACCCAGTTGCTTCCAGTGATGACAACGGTGCATGAATGTGTGAGTGCGAATGGATGAATGGGCAAATAGTGTGAAAGCGCTTCAGATGTGCTGCAATGCATAGAAAAGCGCTCTAAGTATAAGATCCTTTTTTCAGACACACAGCATATGGATCATTATCCTAAAAACAACTTGGTATGTCTCTCCTTTTCTGGTGTATGCTGACAAAACCCCACATCTGTCAACTACTGTACACCACAGGGGTGTGACAAATTCAAGGAAAAGCCTAAATAAATGAGTGGTCTCTTCCAGGAGGGCAGTGGTCCCATTCATATGAATCATACGCTATGGCCTTGCCTGCAGTAGACTTCAGAGGCTTGGAGAATTAATCCAAGGTGCACTGAAGCTGTTCTGGTGGAACATGGTCACCCAGTATCATGCTAAGACATGTTAAGTTGGCTTTTCCTTTCATTTTTCATCTGTCTGTATCTCTCTTTGCCTAAAACTTTATTAAATGCTAATTTAGAGTATGTTTGTAAGATTAGCCTTTACTGTTTGGCCTAGCTTGCCAAGAGCAACATGGCCTTCTTTGATAAGATTTGATTGATTGCTTTAAGATAACTCAGAATTAAAGTTGTGTTTGTCTTTGATGCTAAAGTGAAAATTAAATCCAAGGGATCCAAGAGATACAGCAAGACATGGTAATTTATTAACATGTGCCACACCTCTCTGATTATGGACATTTCCACAAATTGAACTTCAGGGCAAAGTCTAATTGCAATGAGTTTGATGGCAACCACCGGACAAATAAAACAAAAAGATAAGGGACATCCTTGCCTTGTTCTGCTGTGGAGAAGGAGAAGATTACATTCTACATTTTCAAGTCTTTGAACAAATTCTACAACTATTAAAATGCCTCCAAGAGGGAAAAGAGCTAATAAATCAGAAGCGAATGAGGATGTTGAGGCAGAAGAGGATTATATTTCAGCGGCGCAAGTAACAGAGATGTTGAGTCAGCAGAAGCAGATGTACACCGCACTGTTGAGCCAACAACAAGACAACTTCAAAGGTTTTGTGCAACTACTTATGGAGACAAATAACAAGACTCAACGACATGACCAGAGAAATACAGGAGATAAAAACGAGTTTGCA
>NW_018127938.1:914210-920101 GCF_001952655.1 Monopterus albus
CTTAATGATTAATTAGATGGAACATTGTGGGTGTGGTGTATGAATGTTAACACTTTGTAATAATTCTTTAGTATATTACTTGTGTGGTGTAGAAGATAAGTATTTAAGAATGTAATTATGTACGAATGTTAACACTCTGTTATAATTCTTTAGTATATTACTTGTGTGGTGTAAAAGAGAATTATCTATGTAGAGATACTGCTTGCAAACCAATGATGGTAAGATGATGTCAGGGGGTAGGACTTGGTAAGTCTGACTTCTTCCTACTCCATTCAAGCATGTACTAGGTATAAGCAAATTGATATTGAATTAGCATTTGTTGGATATGTGTAAAATTATGTGTTGATATATCAACTGTCTTTACATGCTTGAAAGAATAAATAAATCAATAAATCAAATCAAAATCAAGATTAGGGAAACTGACCAAAAATAGAAAACAGAAAGATATATTGCAAATATTCCAGTTTGCCTGGTGCATGATAGAATGATGGAAAGCTGATGCCTAGCAACACAACAATAGTCAATAAATAGGTAGAAACAAAATTTGATTTGTTTGCATAAATGAGTTAAAAAAGGTGGTGGTTTCATTTTATAGTTGGCACAGTTATCACTGTACCTCTAGCACACACTCAGGAAATTGCTGTTACACCACAAAGGCCAAGAAGCGAAATAGAAAGTAGAAAAGGAGCAATTAAAGGAAGCATCCTCTCATGGGAGGTGAGAGTTTGGCACTAGTTAGAAAAAGACTGGTACAGAAGAACTGATGAGTGGAAATGTCTTATGGAAAGAGGTGGCGGAGGGTAGTGGATGTATGTGTATGTAACTTGAAAAATGTGTCATCCCAGTCTGTGTGCAGCTCCGTTAAATGTCACTTGTTGACAAGCATGGACACAGCAGATGTGTCCTTTGTGGATGTCACTCTGATGTGACTTGCAAGACCACAATCTTGTTTACTCATCAAGCTGCACATGTCCAGCAGCAGTCTTCTTTCTCCTCACAAGCCCTTTCACATCCCTGTGAAGTCAATAGAAAAAATAAATGGAAAATCAGAAACACATATTGCTTTTATAATTCTGTCTGCCGTCATAGCACACAAGCAACGTGAGAGCAGGGGAGTGTGTACAGAGCGACACTAGGTAATTTTATATATGTGAACACTCATAAGCTGCAGGGGACAACAAAGATATGACAAGGGACAAGGTCATCTTACTAACCTCAGGGCCTAACTACATATGCCAGTCACATACTCGCACTGTCAAGATCAACATCAGTTACAGGGAAAAACTTCTCTGCATTTTGTTAGTTGTTCTGTTACACACAGTAAAGGTACCACATCTCATCAGAATTAATTTGACAGGTGGCCCCGCCCCTTAGTCCCGCCTCCACGTGGCCCCCGGGGGTACCCTTCCACCCCCTGTATCTGCTGCTGGAGATAAGGAAGTCGTGACGCATCTGCAGCTCAAGATAATTAAGTCGTGGTAACCGCATCTGAAAAGATAAACAGACAGTGGTTACAGTCCCTACACACATGTGGTTATATAGATAAGTATATAACTGTATTTGATAGCGTTTACAGCCCCACATATTATGGTATTTAACTTGTTCTTGTTAAGTTTGAATGTTCCTTACTTGATCTTGTAAAATGATCTATTTAAGAATGATGAGTGTGGAATAAACACGTAACAGCTAGATAAGTATATAACTGTATTTGATAACGGTTACAGCCCCGCATATTATGGTATAGTTAAGTATTTAACTTGTTCTTGTTAAGTTTGAATGTTCCTTACTTGATCTTGTAAAATGATTTATTTAAGAACGATGAGTGTGGAATGAACACTTAACAGGCTATTGTTCATTTTATTTTCTGTAGCAAAAAGTAGTAATACAGAATGCCAAACTACTCTCAATGAATAGCATATTACTGGGCTTCTTATAACACACATCCAAGCAGATAGGGTGAACACAATACCTTTTTTAAAGCGCACCTCTGTCCCGGTTCGTTTTCGACATGCTTTTTCCACGCCCTCCAACCGCTGCATAGCTATGCTGCGGTTTGTATCCCCCTCTGTAATCATAGATAACAACACAGTACACGATTTTAGAGATAAACAGCTGTTTTTTGTATGAGAGAGCACGACTCGGGTGTTATCAGGAACAGACGCGCCGCTTACAGCAAGCCAGAGGTGCTTTTATCACTCACAACGGCTTAGGTAAGTGATACATTTCATAAACTCCGTTATAAATAGCCAGACTTTAAAGAATGGGTTTAAAGAGTGTTTTTAGAGGTGTCCAGACAAGACCAGCATGAACACAGGTAACTCTGCAAAAAAAACAAATCCAACTATTTTTGTTTTACTAAAAAGCATGTGTGTGTTAACCGCTACCATTTAATTCACACCAGCGGGGTCCTACAGTGCCATTAACGGAGGTCCTGTGGAAGACCGATTCAGTAAGTATTTTAGCTACTACTTTTTAGCTACTAACTCTACTCTATGTATATCCGTTTCTTTTTTCTGAAAAAAACTATTTTACACCCACCAGACACCTATTTTCGTGTGTATGAACAAGCCTTTCGACAACAACAACAACAACAACAACAACAACATCAGCAACAACAACAATCGCTATTGACCCCCCCAGGCGTTCGGTAAGTTTAAAGAATCAAGACTGGATTAAAAATATATATAGCATGTATGTAGACAATACAGCTCAACTCTCTCTTTTTTCTTTCTAAAAAAGAATCAGGGGCCTATTTCAAGAAGGCGGTTTTGTCGAAACTCAGAGTTTGTTAACCCCGAAATGAGGAAAACTCGGAGTTTTCGGTTTCAGAAACGGAGGTAACTTAAACCCGTGAAGCGGGGTAAGTTAAACCCGTTTCACAAAGAGAGGTAATCTAAACTCAGAGTCAGTTACTATGGCAACTTTCTCTGTGAACCTAACCTGCTGGGGAGCAGGTTTTGTTCGGGAAACTCAGAGTTTCCTCCGGGTCTCCGCCCCTTTTTAAAGTGAAAGGTGTTTAATACCTCATTCAATCTTTCAGTACATTCATAGATTGCACACGTTTCCGTCACGCAGAGACCAAAATGGCGTGTCCATTCATAGAGGATCCTGTAGATGAGGACGCTGTATTAATTCGCAGGGAATTGCATTTACGTCGGGAGAGGATATTGAGGCCACGAGTTGATTTTTTGTCATATCCCCATGTATTTTTATTTGAGCGGTACCGTTTTTCTAGAGAGTCCATAACATATATCAATAATCTTATCCACCCATACATCAGACACATCACCCATCGTGGCCGTGCTCTTACATCCGAGCAGATGCTTTGTGTTGCGTTACGATTTGTTGCAAACGGTAGTTTTCTTTATAACATCGGGGATGCAGAGCACATTAGTAAGGCCACTGTATGTAGAATAGTTCGGAAAGTGTGCCTCACCCTCAAGCGCTTTCTGTGAATTTTTGTTGTGTTTCCTGGGCACAAACCCCTCAGAGCCATTAAAGAGGAGTTTCACAGGATTGCAGGTTAGTGGTATTGAATTCGTTTCAGTAAGGCTAATCTGACAAATGATGATCAGTTAATAACATCTTGCTGTGACCTCTGGAAATAAACTAATAATTAGAATCCCCTTCAGGATTTCCAAATGTGGTTGGATGCATTGATGGCACACATATTCCCATCAATGCACCTACATGAACATTAAAATTCAATTCTTATATTATTACATGAGTTTGGGTACATTTTAAAAAAGGTATTTTGATTAATGTAATAATTACTCTCCATAAAACGTACTGGATTATTTATTAATCATTACTTTACAAATCCCATATCAACCACAATAGGAATTTTAAGAAAGGGTGGACATAAAACTGCACTTTTAATTCGTACAAAAATCGATTTTTATGCAATTACTGAAGTTACTCATTCAATTATTGAAGAATTAAGAACCATTCCTTACTTTACAAGTGACAAATAATAACATTACTAACATTATTTAGTAATTACTTACACCGAACACTGTATGATTAAAATGTAAACGTACGCATTGACTCGGGCAGCTATTTTCCCCCAAGCTAACTCTTTCTCTTTCGCTGCTGCAGCCGTGTTGGTTTTTTTTTTTGTTTTGGTTTTTTACGAAATATGGGCTCGTAGTCACTATATGCTTGTAGTAGCACATCCATTTCTGTCGGGGAAAAACGCAGACCTATTTTGGCTTGGTCCTGTTGCCATGGTGACTCGTAATTTCTTCACTCCCTTGTTCAGGGCTTTTTATAGTCGCGTGGCACGCGCCTAACTCTGAGTCAGACAACTCAGAGTTGATTAAACCAACTCTTTTCAGCTGTTCTGAAACCGAAAACTCAGAGTTTTCCAACTCTGAGTAAGTCAACTCAGAGTTCAGGTTTGAACTCTGAGTTTGTTAAACCGCCTTCTTGAAATAGGCCCCAGGTAATCAGCATCAACCACACCTAGCTGACCCTCAGGAAAGTGAGTATTTTCATATTTTCTTGGTTAACTCTAATTGTACACCTTTTTTAATATATATGATAAGTGTTCTTACCGCGCATATTAACTTTTAGTTCCAGATTACGTACTGTTGATGCAGTCCCCCGCTCGGGAGGAAGAAGAAGAGCAACGATACAATCAAGAGGGCCCGGAAGTTCAGGATAGAGCCGTGCAGCATCAGACGACTCAGACAGCGCCCCCTCAAGACGAGCCTGATCATAAACCTGCGAATCAAGCAGCTTCTGGAGAATCACCATCGGTGCAGCCGGAGCAACCACGCTCAAGCAGGGCTTCGTCGTGCAAAACGGGAGCGCTCACCATCTTCTGACTCCTCCTCAAGTAAGCCTATTATTATTATTATTTCTGCACGTATTGTAAAACCCTGATTCATCAGCATCCTGTATTAACCATCGTTTTTATTTACCTGTACAGGCTCCCGTATGAGACCGTGTGTCAGGGAGAGTTTGATTTTGCTAGGGAGGCTGTAAGCTATTGTAGAAATGACACTGTGATTCTTATGAAAGCCTGCATGAAATTTAGAGAGAATTTCATGAATGAAACTAACCTGGATCCTTTTAAACGATCTACGATAGCCTCGGCCTGCATGTCTGTGTTTAGGACACACTTTCTGCAAGAAAAGACATTGGCAATCCCCTGCCCCTACGATTACAGGTACCGCGTTAAGAAATATTCAGATGCCAGCATCCAATTGCTTGACTGGGTTATGGCTACAGAGTGGGTGTTCATACAGCATGCCTTAAATCATGGGGAGAAAAGCTTTGGCGCGTGGCGTGTGGACGCGGTACTGTGAGCTAAATGGTGAAAAGAAAGCTTTTGAATTCCTGGGTTGTTTCTACCACGGTTGTCTTAGCTGTTTTCCAGGCCATGGAATCTACCCTTTAATGGGAAAAACCTTCGAGTAGATGCATTAAGAGACTTGGGATAGGTTGGCTAAAACGGGCTGACAGTCGTGGTCATGAAAGAGCATAGCTGGAGTGAAATGAAAAAATCTCGCGAGAGTGTGAAAGCTTTCCTACAACGCTATAAAGCCCCAGAGCCGTTATCCCCGCGAGATGCGTTGTACGGTGGCCGTGTTAGCCCAGTGACTCTCAGGTATACAGCTGCCAAAAATGAAAAGATCAGTTACGTGGATTTTACATCATTGTATCCATTTGTAAATTACACCTGTCCGTACATTGGTCACTCTGAGATAATATACAGGGGTTTTCAGCCTGTCCAATGTTTTTTGGGGTTCATTAAGGCTAAAGTATTTCCACCTAGAGGCTTGTTTTTCCCTGTGCTACCCTACAGATCCAGCAGAGGGAGACTTGTGTTCACACTATGCAGAACTTGTGCTGAGGTGAATCTGCAGACCGGGCCGTGCCCGCAC
>NW_018127938.1:920149-925212 GCF_001952655.1 Monopterus albus
TGTGTGGGTCACCCTGGAGTTTGTAAAAGCTCTGGACAAAGGATACAGGCTCGGTGAAATTAGCGAAGTGTGGCATTTCAAAGAACAGAACTCCTCTCTGTTTAGAGGCTACATTAGCACATATCTCAAGGGGAAGCAGGAGGCGAGCGGATACCCGGCAGATGTCACAGATGATGAGGGTAGAAGGCAGTAAATTAAAGACTATCATGAGAATCAAGGCATCTTACTGGACGCCTCAAATATCGAGCGCAACGCTGCTAAAAGACAAGTACCAAACTGTGCCTGAATTCTTTCTGGGGAAAGTTTGCTCAAAATGCAATATGACTCAAACTGAGATGGTGAGCGAGCCCCAGACATTTTTCAACATGTTATTCTCAGGAACCCACGAGGTTAAATATTTCAGCTTTCTCAATGACAGCGCTGCCCTCATTCAGTACAGCAGCGCCAGGGGGGTGTGCCCGCGGCCCAGCCCCGCTGATAATGTATTTATTGCAGCATTTACAACGTGTCATGCCAGACTGAAACTGTACAGTCATATGGAGAGGCTTGAAAAGAGGGTTCTCTACTATGATACAGATAGTCTGATATATACCACTAGAGAGGGAGAGAGTGAATTACAACTGGGAAACTATCTCAGCGATCTCACAGATGAATTAAATTCAGATTCCATCCAGGAATTTGTCTCAGCGGGTCCCAAAAGTTATGGTTATCAAACCAGAGCTGGGAAGGTTGAGGTGAGAGCTAAAGGCATAACCCGGTCGAACGAGTGCTGCCAACGCATCAATTTTGATTCGGTCAAGGATCTAGTGGAAAACTATATTGAAAATTCAGAGGTTGAAATCTTGAGGGCCCCCCAGCATAACATTACCTGCGACAAAGCAATTTTTTGTTTAAAAAACAGCTCTGTGGATGAAAGATTCAGGGTTGTGTTTGACAAAAGACGCCTGCTTCCAGGAGGCTCAAGCTTACCATTCGGTTACTAAAGAAAAAGCATTCATGTCTCTGATGATGGAGGAGGTGAATTTATAAACAGGGCCTAAAAGCCCCCTTTTCATGTATGGTTGTTGGACCGAGCGGTGCTGGGAAAACTTTTTTTGTAAAAAGATTTTTAGAAGATTGTAAATATGTGAACAATGATGTATATGATAATATTGTCTGGATCTACACATCGTTTCAGCCTATGTATGCTGATTTGCAAAAGATGAATAAAGGAATAAAGTTTGTGGAAGGTTTGCCCTCTTTATTCTAGGATGAAGCTCTATTCCCTACAGGTCTGAAGCATCTCATTATTTTGGATGATGTTATTTTTGAAGCCCTGGAACACCCCGAGGTGGTTAAAATTTTTACTCAATACCGCCACCACAGGCAGATGTCAGTCATGTTCTTAACCCAGAATATTTTTCAGAAGAGCAAATACAGCAGAACCTTGAGTCTAAACAGCACACACATCATTTTATTTAAAAACCCACACAATAAACTGCAGACATCTGTACTAGCCCATCAAATTTTCCCCAGGCAGAAAGCGTATTTTATGGAGAGCTATGAAGATGCAACAAAAGACCCCCACGGTTATTTATTGATTGACACATTCCAGGATGAAGCTCTATTCCTTACAGGTCTGAAGTATCTCATTATTTTGGACGATGTTATTTTTGAAGCCCTGGAACACCCCAAGGTGGTTAAAATCTTTACTCAATACCGCCACCACAGGCAGATGTCAGTCATGTTCTTAACCCAGAATATTTTTCAGAAGGGCAAATACAGCAGAACCTTGAGTCTAAACAGCACACACATCATTTTATTTAAAAACCCACGTGATAAACTGCAGACATCTGTACTAGCCCATCAAATTTTCCCCAAGCAGAAAGCGTATTTTTTTAGAGAGTTATGAAGACGCAACAAAAGACCCCCATGGTTATTTATTGATTGACTTAACCCCCTCGTGCCCAGAACACTTGAGACTGAGAACCGGCATGTTACCCGGAGAGCGCGCCTGTGTGTATATCCCTGCAAGAAAATAACAATAATAAGCATGTCTAAGCGCTTAAAACGAAATCTACCTCTACTCAAGGTTTTAGTTTCCAGCACACCTCAAAGACGTAAGGCTATTCTCCAAGCCTGCTCACAGGATCTGGTTAAAACCGTTTGTGAATTGGCCTATAATATTCTTAAAGGTCATATTACACTTTCACCCAATCAATACAGCAAGTTAAGGAGACAGAGAAAAAGTCTGAGGACCCTGGCGGATAAAAAAATGACTTTAGTGAAAAAGAAGAGACTTATTCAGAAGGACGGCTTCCTCCTCCCCCTCCTCACAGCTGCAATCCCCGTAATCGGTCAGGTCATAGGCGCTCTGGCGAACAGAGGCTGATAAAAATAGAAGTGACATGGCCTTCAAAAAAATGTATCTGACGAATGTTAACCCCCGTTTTCAAAAAAAAGCCAAGTACATTCTACAGAAAATGTCAGAGTCTGGAGCGCCCGCGAGATGGAGCGACACGGGGGAGTTTATTTACAAAGGGGAAACGGTGTGCGGTTCACATGTGGTCGATCTGATTCAACACCTGAACGTGACGCGTCACATGCCTCACAAGCCTGTGGGGTGGGACTATTTTCTGAATACCTTATCGGAAATAAATCTACCCCTGTCCATGGTGGCTAATAAACACGCTTGCGGGCACATGCAGAACTACAAAGATGGCGGGCACCCGGATGTTGAGTTTGCGTCACCTGGAAGTCCGACCGTGTGGAGCGCGTTGAGAAAGAAACGTTCCGGACAGTCGCCCCCAGGGGATCAAGATGATGACTACTCTTTCAATAATAAGAAAAAAAAGAAGCGTTTTGTATCGTTATCCCCTTGTTGGGTTCATGTTTCTTGAAAATAAGTTCAAGCGAGCATGTTTTTCTTGTTTTAAACGAATAAAGGTGTTTTATTGAACGTTGATTTTTTCTCAGAGTATTCTTACAGATAGTTTCATTTTTAAAATAACAAAACACATGTAGAGTCAAAAAGTAAATTTGAATATTCTTACAGATAGTTTCATTTTTAAAATAACAAAACACATGTAGAGTCAAAACTAAAGTTGAATATTCTTACAGATAGTTTCATTTTTAAAATAACAAAACATATGCAGAGTTAAAAACTAAAGTTGAATATTCTTACAGATAGTTTCATTTTTAAAATAACAAAACACATGCAGAGTCAAAAACTAAAGTTGAATATTCTTACAGATGGTTTCATTTTTAAAATAAAACACATGCAGAGTCAAAAACTAAAGTTAATCTACGCTATAAAATAATATTAAAACAAAACAAGAATCGTAAAGAAAAACATTCTATAACTCGATGTTGTGGCACTGTGAGAATATGTTTAAAGAACACACTTGCATGCATTCTATAGAAGAGGAAGAAGAAGAACAAGAGGCTATACAGTTTTGATAGGCTTTTACAAAATCAGAGACCATAAGAACGTTTCTGATGGTGTCATCTCCATACAACCTCAACACCTGTGAATAGGACAGGCCTCGAGCTCTGTGAAATAGATAATATGCACAGTGCTCGCCACAAACTACGGATAAAGGATGCTGCAGGGTACGGTTGTGATAATAAATTACCCCACCCCCTCTCTGCAGAAAATGCAAGATACTTTTAGGGTAATACGGGAAATCAGGTGCAAAGAGTCAAAGAATGTGCTTCCACCGTTTTCTTCCAGAGTTAGCGCCAGCCAGTGTTCACCCAGGAGATGTCTAGGATGTGTGTTTACGATGAGATACGCTGGTCTGTTGAAAGTATGTAGAGACAGTTCATCCGACGCCCACACGCCTTGAAATGCATCACCCAATAAGGGGGATAAAATGTTTTCCAGCTGAAGCCCATTCATTATTATTTCCCCCTCCTCCTCCTCAATAGTAATCCACTAGTACGTTTCGTTTAGAGTCAATCTCGAGAATAGAATCGTGACAGGCATACACTATAAGGGTCACGGTGTGTGGCAGGGGCACCCTAAATCTCATCTCCAAACGCAGCGTGCCTGTTTTGACAGGGGGGGAGAACGCTGCCTTCCTTGTGCGGGGCCAAGTTGAATGCAAACAAGGTGTAGCCCTGCTGGAAATCGTCTCGCTGAAGCACAGGGGGAGGTCTTTCAGATGACGCCCCGTGGCCGTAACAAGGTTATAATATTCCCTGACAGAGAGGTTGTTTTCAAACTGCGGCTGGAAAGGCTTTGCTGGAATCTGATGACCGTCCTGACATAAGGCCAGAAACTCTAGGTCAGCGTGTATAAACTTGAAGGGGTTTAGATTACTCCGGCCTGTAAAAGCCTTATGGTTTACTAGGGCAAGCACCACGTACTTGGGTAAAGTACCCAGAAAGAGGTTTTCTTGGGTGCATATTCTGGAATTTGCGGGGATGGAAAAAGATTTAACGTTGATTCATGTAGTAATCTGATTATTCACAGAATCAGAGTGTTGTTTTCTTTTGTTTGCCAGAGCATGTTTTGTCTTTGTGGTGATCATTAGGAAATTTCATGGTTTGTTGTGATGGGTTGAAATATGCAGTTGCACAGTGTTATAACCATTTTATATGGGTGTTGAGGAATTTATTGTTCGTATCTCATGTTCTATTATTTTGCAATGTTTTGAGTGTACCACAAAAGAAGACAACCGAAAAAAAAGGAGAAGAAGAAGAGAGAAGACGCGCGGAACGGGCAAAGGAGAACCGGACAAGTCACAGCAATGGCCGTATAAGGTGTGTGTCAACTAAAGATTCAAGACAGAGAAAAGGCGCTTATAATCTGTCTTCAGCAAGCCTGGACAACTGTTCCCTGCTCCAGTCAATCACGAAAGAGTTTGTGAACAACCTGTGCTGCGAGTGAGTGAGTTGAACTGTGTTCTCAAAAAGACGAAACTGAGAAAACTAAGCTAAGCTAATGCTAAAGCTAGCTCCATCGTGTCTGTGCTAATTACCTCGTCGAGAGTCACAAGGAAGCACACGGTGTTGCCACTGGAGATTCAGAACTCACCTGCGTGGGGAGACGACAGGGCAGTAGGATTCCATGTGCAGAC
>NW_018127938.1:925774-930351 GCF_001952655.1 Monopterus albus
GCTACAAAGTATTAACTTAAGGGGGCTGAATAATTTTGCACGCCCAATTTTTCAGTTTTTTATTTGTTAAAAAAGTTTGAAATATCCAATAAATTTCGTTCCACTTCATGATTGTGTCCCACTTGTTGTTGATTCTTCACAAAAAATTACAGTTTTATATCTTTATGTTTGAAGCCTGAAATGTGGCAAAAGGTCGCAAAGTTCAAGGGGGCCAAAATCCAAATTCAGAGATACTATATTACTGTCACACCATTTCTTTATCTTCTCAAGTTCCTGTGTAACCCATCCAGAGAGTTGCTGTAGGTTTTCACCCGATGCCCATATGGTAGTGTCATCAGCAAACAAAACCACTTTCACTAAATCAGAAACCTTACATATATCATTAATATATAGTATAAATAATTTAGGTCCCAAAACAGAACCCTGAGGCACTCCACATACAATGTCCAGCTCACTCAATTGGTATTCACCCAACTTCACAAATTGACGCCTCTGTGTCAAATAACTTCTAATCCATTTCAGAACCATTCCTCTGATCCCATATTTTTTCTAACTTATCCATTAATAACTCATGATTGATTGTGTCAAATGCTTTTTTTAGGTCAATAAATATTCCCATCGTGTATTTCCTCTCCTCCATAGCAAATGCATCACCCAATAAGGGGGTTAAAATGTTTTCCAGCTGAAGCCCATTCATTATTATTTTTCCCCTCCTCATCAATAGTAATCCACTAGTACATTTCTTTTAGAGTCAATCTCGAGGATAGAATCATAACAGGCGTACACTATAAGGGTCTCCAAACGCAGCGTGCCTGTTTTGACAGGGGGGAGAGCACTGCCTTCCTCGTGTGGGGCTAAGTTGAATGCAAACAAAGTGTAGCCTTGTTGAAAATCCTCTCTGTTGAAACACAGGAGGAGGTCTTTCAGATGACTCCCCGTGGCTGTAACGAGGTTATAATATTCTCTGATGGAGAGGTTGTTTTCAAACTGCGGCTGGAAAGGCTTTGCTGGAATCTGACGACCGGCCTGACATAAGGCCAGATACTCTAAGTCAGCGTGTGTAAACTTGAAGGGGTTTAGATTACTCCGCCCTGTAAGAGCTTCATGGTTTACAAGGGCAAGCACCATGTACTTGGGTAAAGTACCCAGAAAGAGGTTTTCCTGAGTGCATATTCTGGAATTTGCGGGGATGGAAAAAGTTTTCACATTAATGCGTGAAAGAGGGTACATAGTGTTGCTTTTAGTCAGAGCAGAAGAATGACCTATACGTACAGCCGGTGACACTGCAACCTTTTTCACAAACAATGAAGCTCCCAGTACGTGCAGGCGGTAGTCAGCATCTGCAGCATGCATGAGACAGAAAGAGTCGCTGGCTCTTGTGAGCTTAATCTTCAGATCTACAGAGTTTAACAGCAGTCTTTCACAGAAAAATATATCTGCGTGGAGAGGGCCGAGGAGATGAAATTCTTGTGATTCAGCGGTGAACAAGGCCTCTGTTAGGCCCATTATTCACGATGAACAAATCCATAGCACCCGCTGTATCCTGATAAAATAAACCAGCACTGAATTGACTGTTTAATGTCGCTGGGGAATAGTTTAACAAAGTCTCAATCATAGCTCTGTAAGGATGCGTGGCGCTGGACTGAGAAATTAACCGATCCCCCAGCGTGACATCACACTGACTGAATATGGTATTTAGAGGATAGTTTATGATGCCTACAGCCGCATCCGGGGCCAAATCTATTCCGTCTGTGTTGGTAATTTTTTGTCTTAAAAACAGAGTTTCATTCAGGTCAGTGTATTTTTTCCCCCTCGGTAGCTATGTAAAATTCGATAGGCCCTCGGTCTGTGATTGAAGACACAGGGAAAACCTCGATATATTGTTTATCTTCTACACTGAGTTGTGAATAAGGACAGGAAAATAGATCGAGCTCCGAGATTATGCATTCTGATGATTTTTCGTGTAAGAGAGCCATATTGATCTAAACAAAAATATCAGCGTTCTTTGAGGAGGAGCTTCGTGGTTTACGTCTTCCCGCAGTAACTCTCTTTCTCTTTTGAGCCACTCTTCTCCTCTTGACAGGGGGTGAACGCTGCCCCGGGGGGCATTTCCGGGGTCTCCTGGCCAGAACCATAATCCCAGCCCCCTCCTGAGCTGGTTCGGTGTCCCATTTATCGGTAATTCTGCCAACAGCCTTGCTCAGCATGTCAGAGGCTATGTTTTTAGCAGCGGAGGTTAAATGAGGTCTAGCCACCCCATACTGGGTGGGCGGCCCCGTGAAGTATCCGTGCCCCGAACCGGCCTGGCTGTCCTAATAAGCTACAAACCAGTACAGGTCCGCTTTATAGACCCAAGGCGTCATGTTTTCACGGGTCTAAAATGCACCGTGAGTATGGTTTTACCGTATGTAAAGTTGACGGGTTTATTTTGATCCGTTTTAATTTCCACGTAGATGGTCTCTATATGATTTTTAGCTAGAGGCAGATAGTGGGGAGGGTTAACAGTCTTGGTGATGACGTCACCGTGCTCTCTCTCTATTGTGACACAGCGTAGGAGTGGAGCGTAACTGTCGCCCACCACTTGATGCCTCACTATATCGGAATAACAGAACAGATGACAGAACCCCGCTTTTAAATCGGCCAGGTAGGGCGAGGGGAGTGTTCTGGGCCCGATTGAAAACCATTTATCTTTTTCCAGACCCAGTATTTAATTTAACTGTTCAGGAAATTTAAGTTTGTAACGACCGCTCCCCGTCCACGTAAAAACCTGTTTATATTCATCATAACTCAGATCGAAATCTAGTTTAATCTTTCTAAAATGACGATTCAAGTGATTAATTATCATGTATTTGTCCCCTGATCCATATCCAAATTGTTTGTGATGTCTTTTGTATTTTTTTATATCTGCAGGGATCACTATCTCAGGGTTTTCCGGTATACCAGCCTGCCAAGTATCCATCCATTTGAACCAGTCCTTATCCTTAGGTATTGTTAACCATGTGTGGGGGTAGGCTAGATCAGTCAGCGCAACCTCCCACTGTCCTTTTAAATTGATATGCTGCGCCAGATCTGTTCAAAATTGAGAGGCCATGTTATCTTTAAACACAGCAGCACTGGCGTGGGACGGCAGAGTGATGTAAAAACCGGAGCTCTGCATGCTTCACGCTAACATACGCCTTTTTAGAGAAAACATCGATCACAGTCAGCAGAAATCTGTAACCATCGTTGCAAGAGGACACAGCTTGCATGTCGCAGAGATCGGCCTGAAATTGGTTAAGAGGTCTCGATACAAATACTCTGTTCCGGGGGAAGTTTATCTTCACTGGTTTATGTAAGGTGTAAGCATCCTGTTTTGCTAGAAACTCTGACACGATGCACGCTTATTTTCTTACCAGCCTCTTGTTCTGCAGCTCTATGTAGAGCATCTACTCCTTTATAACTCCCTGGGCGAGCTGGATTATAATATATTTTCTTCAATAAACTCTCCAGTTTAACAGGCATGTTTACCGCAAAGCATAACACTCCTCTCTGAACCACTATTCCACATAGCTCTGTGTTTTCATTCATTCATGAAGCTTTTTTTTCCCAAATTTTATTGAGCACACCAATCATATATGAACACACATACAGTGATGGATTTGTTTGATTGTTTGTTTTTAAAGAAACACTCAAGAATGGATAAATGAAAAGTAGCATACAGTTAACATCTTTATTTAACATGTTTTTTCCAGTTTTTTTTTTAAAGAAGCAATGTAAAATGAAAATAAACACACAGATGACTGTAACAACTCTATTTTTTTTTAAGCATTGAAGATGTATACCAAAAAACAAAAGGGTAGATGCAAATAGAATGAAAAGCGTTACATGTTTTGTTTCTTAAACTAACCTACATATAGATAAAGATGATTTCAGACTGGAGATGGGTACAGTAGTGGTAGTTTCCTAAAAATAACTCAGTACCCATTATATTTATTTGTAGTACACATTATGCTATCATAAAACACTGGTCCTGCAAATGACACTTATTTCTGAATGTGTGATGATGATCTTACTGGAGTGTGTGATCTCTTGCTTGCAGCATCATTTGTTGCTCCAAGCTGAACTATCTGTGATACAGATGTGTCCTTTCCTGTTGCATCTTACATCATCAACTAGCCAGCCCCTTGCTGACTGTTCATGAGCAGTCTGATTTAAAATCCACATGTTGTTTCAAAGAAGGGCTGTTCTGAGCAAGAACACTCTGTTCCTCTTTGAAATGATAAAAAGGAGGTGTGGAATAACAGATGCAGGTGGAGAATGGAGGATGGGTAGGATAGGTAGATGCAGAATGATGTGAGGATAGAGGAGATGGGGTGAAGGAGAAGGTAAGGATGTCTGTATTGGTTGGGAGGGGATGGACATGTGGGAGGGATCAAAAGGAATCATAATGTTGAACAATGCATATGTACATTCATAGAATTATACACAAACACTATCATTGTCATTGTGTTATTGTAAATATCAGCCTTATATTGGTCTCACAACCTGACCATAATCAAGTAGTTTAAGTTGACTGAACCCAACCACACACTTAACGT